>NW_017675123.1:0-75465 GCF_001879085.1 Nicotiana attenuata
AATGTGTCGTCCGCACAATAACCCATTAAGACAGGCCTTATCCAAAAGTCCACCGGGATTTTCATAATCCCAACGGGCGCAATCACATTCTGTGCATTAATTTGGAGAACTAAATGCCGATATGCTAATCATAAATGTACAAATAGTCGAGTCTGGTGGGGGAGAAGGGCCTAACCATTTTGTTTTGCAGAAAATGAGGCATGAGGTCCCCAGATTCGGCATGGTCAGCAATATTCCACCATTGCTACTAAATTGGTGAGAGGACCTGTCCTCAAGTGACAAGAAACACGTAAGGAAGCACTTGGGCAATTTACCTTCTCTACTAGACATTCAGCCAAACAATAGGTTGATCGAGGCTGCCACTCTGTTCTGGGACAGTGAGAGGGTCGTATTCCGTTTCGACGATGTGGAAATGACACCACTCGTAGAAGAAATTGGGGGACTCGCAGGACTGACAAAGGATAGCCCTGGGTTGTTGGTATCGGAGAACCATACTGGTAAAGGGTTCCTAAAAATGATGGGGCTGAAGAAAAATGCTGATTTGGAATGCTTGAAGAAATCCTACATACCCTTCGAATACCTATATGAGAGATATGGCCATAGCAAGTCCTACCGTACCTTCCATGACGAGCTTTCTATCACTTCTCCGGGACACATCCACCACAGAGTGTTCGTGTTCATTATGTGCTTCTTGGGCCTGATAGTGTTCCCAATGGAAAGGGAAAGAATCCATACTAGATTGGCCATGGTCGCCAAGACTTTGATGGATGGGATCAATGGACAAACATACACTATAGTCCCCATGATCATAGCCGACATCTACAGGGCTCTAGAATGTTGTCAAAGAGGGATCAAGCATTTTGAGGGTTATAACCTTTTGCTGCAGTTGTGGTTATTAGAGCATCTTCAAAGGGGCCAGTACCGCCAAGAACTTCCGCGAAGGGCTTGGTACGACCATATTGCCTTCCATCACCCCAAGCGGATGACTTACATTCCGGACAGGTTTGCTCAGCCGGAAAGTGCCAAAGAGTGGGTAGAGTTCTTCGACAATCTGACCGAGGAACAAGTGCAATGGATGTTTGAATGGTTCCTAACAGACGAATTCATCATCAGATCCAGGGACGCTCCACACTTGGTGCTAATTGGGTTGAGAGGAATATAGCCTTATGTCCCTATCCGAGTTATGAGGCAAGCAGGCAGGAAGCAGGTTGTACCAAGGGTTGCTAAGATGAGTCATTTCAGAGCGGACTTTCAGGACGACGACGTCCGTTACAAGTGCCAGGCTTAACACATGTGGCACTGCAAGATCATTGTAGAAAAGAACACCATTGAGCCAGACAGGTATCATGCGGGGGGTGAACCTCTCTACCCAGCATGGTTAGAAGACAATTTAAAGGGAATGGTGAGGCCAGAAGCCGATCGAGGGAATAGGATCATAGACGAAGAAGCTGAAGCTCAAGTCAAATACAACAGACTACGCAAGAGGGTCCACAACTCTGAGAATGAGCACCGGGAAATACACGAGACAAATATGAGGTTGATCGACGAATGGAAAGAAATGGCCGTCACTTCCAATAGAAGGTTGGAGTATCTGGAGCGAGGATTAGTGGAGATGGAGGGTAAAATCAAAAAGAGGATTGAGGATTGCCAGAATGCTGAAGGAAGCGAAGGAGGACATTTGGCTAGAGCCTACCTACTGTTGGGTCTGCGCGAACTGGGAAACCTGTATGATGGAATCAGGAAGATCGAATCTGGGGAAGGTCCTTCTAGGACCAAATAGGCTAGATTTATTTGCTTACCTAAAATGTAATAAGGCCAAGTGCCAATAGTGACTTACTTTTCTATTATCTTAGTGTCGTTTTGGGATTCGTCTACCTTCCATATTATGAAATGAGGCATTCACTGGCATCTAAATTTCTCCAAATTTATTTGTCGCTAGGCCTACCTCGAGCACAACGAGGCTCCAAAATTAGGACACGAATTTACACTCTTGCAATATATGTTTAAATACTGCAAACATTTCAGAACCCTTACTGACTTGTTTACCTTTTTGTTTCCCTTTTATTCTTTTTTCCCATCCCCTAAGGTTGGTTCGCTCATACTGGCATCAGCGGCGTATCATACCAGATGTAGAGGCCCTCCACCTCCTCCTCCTCCAAGCAATACAAAGAGCAAAGGGAAGGGTAAAATGGAAGACTTAAGTGGTATTCAAAAGGAAAATGCGGAAAATGCAGAAACTTCAGATGGTCAGAGTACTCCGGCACCGAATGATTTAGTTTTAAGGTTGGAACAAAATATACTGGAGCTACAGGGAGAACTTGAGCAGGTCCGCAACTTAGCAAACTTATCCCTCACTTTGAATTTTCCCGACATTAATCAACAAAACCCAAAGAACCCAGCACCCCCTCAGAACACACCAAACCAACATCCACAAAACCCTCCTGCACCGCATCAATATGCAACCCCACCTCAAAATCTCAATCCCTTACTGGTACAACTCCGCCACAAAACCACCATCAACCAATCCAGTACCCACCAACCACCACTTACCACATTCCCCAGAACACACCACAACCCATTCCTGATCCTCAAAACTCAACCAATGACCATCACTACACCCAAGTCCATGGCACTCATCAAAACAACCCTATATATGTGGAGACCGTACCTCACTCTACTCAACCAACTTCCTATACACCAGAATTAGCTGAGAAGGACATGCTCATCAAGAACATGGCCGAAGAACTTAAGAAATTGACAAGTCGGGTTCAGGGTGTCGAAGGCGGCAAAGGGATGGAAGGTTTAAACTTTGAAGACCTATGCATATAGCCAGATGTAGAACTGCCAGAGGGGTACAAACCTCCTAAGTTCGAGATGTTTGACGGTACAGGTGATCCCAGGGTTCATCTGAGGACCTATTGTGACAAGCTTGTTGGGGTCGGAAAAGATGAAAAGATCCGGATGAAACTCTTCATGAGGAGTCTTACTGGAGATGCTTTGTCCTGGTACTTCAGCCAGGATCCCAAGAAATGGTCCAATTGGGTGAGTATGGCATCAGATTTCATGGACCGATTCAGGTTCAACACAGAAAATGCACTAGATGTTTTCTACATAAAAAATCTTAAGAAGAAACCCACCAAGACTTTCCGCGAGTATGCTACTCGTTGGAGGTCGGAAGCGGCCAAGGTCATACCATCTTCGGACGAGGAACAGATGAACAAGTTCTTCTTCAGAGCACAAGATCCGCAGTATTATGAAAGATTGATGGTTATTGAAAACCATAAATTCTCCGATATCATCAAACTTGGGAAAGAATCGAGGAAGGCATCAAAAGCGGGATGGTAACGAATTTTGAGGCATTGCAGGCCACATATAAGGCATTGCAATCAGGCGGCATATCAAAGAAGAAAGACGTTAGGGCAGTAATGGTGGCTCAGGTCCCGAAATCTCCACTTACCTATCAAACACCTCCACCCACATATCGAACACCTCCACCCACATACCAAGCACCACCACCTACATATCAACCATCATCTCCCAGATATTCCCAACTAGCCATTGTCTATCATACCTATAATTCCCAACCATCTTATTTCCAATCACCCCAACTCGCCAAAATTATCCAAGACCACAACCTAGTTTTGACCACAAGCCACCCAGACAATGCACCGCTATTGCTGAACCCATCGACCAACTGTACGAAAGGTTGAAAGCCGCAGGTTACGTCACTCATGTTCCCGCTGTGGCATTAGAGAATCCATCCCAATGGGTCAATCCTAACAAAACTTGTGCGTACCATTTCAGTATGAAAGGGCACACCACTGACGAGTGCCGAGCATTGAAAGATAAGATCCAGAAGCTGATTGACAACAAGGTCATACAGGCGAAGGAAGCCACACCCAATGTTCGCAACAACCCTCTCCCTGATCATAGGGGTGGTGGGATACATGTGATAGAAACGAACGAAGAGTGGGACCCTGAGGGGTTGATTGGGCTTATTCGGGAAGGCGATGACATTAAACCCTCAGTCACACTTACTCCTGTTGTAGTACAAACTCAGTCACCAATCGAGGTTGAGGTAGCCACATCAGTTCTATTTTTGGTAGAGGTAGCTCCACCTGCAGCCACCCCTATTTCGTTTGAAGTAGAATTGGTCTCACCTTTTACAGTGACAGTATCAACCACACCTCCTTTCAATTCAAAAGCGATACCTTAGGATTACGTTGCCGAAGCTCGGCGAAAAGGAAAGGCAAAGGTAGAGGAATCCGATGCTGCGTAAGGAATGACTAGGACCGGAAGAGTCTATACACCTAAAAACTTGGGAGGACCAAGTAAGGATGTAACTACCAAGCATCCTGTCATCGAAATAGGGCCAGACGACCTTTGGAGGAAAGTACAAGCAAGGGAGTATTCCGTCATTGATCATTTGAAAAAACCCCAGCTCAGATATCCATCCTGTCACTGTTGCAGAATTCAGAGGCACACAAGAATGCTTTAATGAAAGTGTTGAGTGAAGCGTATGTACCCAACAATGTCACCAGCGGAAAAATGGCCAACATGGTAGTGCATGTGTTGGAAAGTCATAAAATAACCTTCCACGAGGATGAACTACCACTTGAAGGGTTGAATCACAATCGAGCGTTGCATATCACTGTGCAATTTGAAGACAAATTCATCATTAGGGTTTTGATTGATGGAGGTTCAAGCCTCAACATTTGTCCGCTGGATACTCTGAAAAGGTTGGACAAAGGGTTTCATGAAATACGGGCAGGAAGCATGAACGTGAAAGCTTTCGATAGGTCTCAAAGGGCCACGATTGGGGAAATTAACCTTTGCTTACAAATGGGGCCAACTTGGTTCGGCATCGAGTTCCAGGTGCTCGACATACCAGCCTCGTACAATCTTCTGTTGGGCCGACCATGGATACATGCCGTTGGGGCGGTGGCTTCCACACTACATCAAGCCGTGAAATTCGAATGGAACTGCCAGGAGGTGATAATTCACAGAGACGGGAGTAACCCCATTTACACCAGCCAAACCATCCCAGCTATCGAAAACAGAAGAAGGCTAGGAGGGGAGACCTATCATCACATTGAACGTGTCAATGTCGTTAATAAAGACAAATGATGGAGTAGCAAAATAGAAAGCATACTGGCATGGTCGGGGTATGAACCCGGCAAAGGGCTTGGGAAGAATCTCCAGGGTATTACTAAATCAATACGGCTGAAGGGTCACGGTACTACCTTTGGGCTCGGATATCAGTACACATGGAAAGAGTATAATGATTGGTCGCCTCCATGGCGCGGACCGTATTTACCATCTCGAGCAACCAGTGCCACATCTGGATCAATCTTTTCACCAAGCTGATACAATATGGGGAACTGCAGATGAAGAGGGATAAAGACATGGACTGCAGTGCGATAATTGAGGAGGAGGAGGAAGAAGGCCTCACTATTCAGACTATGGAGAAGGGAGCTGTTCTCAGGAACTGGACCGCCACAGCATCCCGGGCCCGCCGAGTCCCTGGGTAGCTTGGCAGATTTTACTTCTATAGCCATTCTAGGCATTTAAGATTTTCAGCAATTTTGTTATAAAGACTTACTTGTTTCAAAATAAATGCTCGATTCATCGAGCCGTACTTGTCTGGATGTTTTTCAAGTTTTAATCAAATGCATTGCTCTTTAATATTTATTATTATCTTCCACATTTTTCTTTCTACAATATTATTATTACTTTTCCTGATGAACCGGTGACTGTGACATGTAATGAGGCAACACAATATAGGGGTAGTGATTCAGATGAAGAGGATGAAATAACAGAGGAGGTCATTAGGGAGGCTGAAAACTTTGAGAACGGGCCTAAGTCCAACCTGGATGAAACCGAAGCAGTAAATTTGGGGGACGCCGAGACCATCAAACAGACTCGCATCAGCATTCACTTATCGCCAACAGAGAAAGAAGAGTACATACGTTTCTTAAGGGAGTATGAGGATATTTTTGCATGGTCATATGATGACATGACCGGTTTCTGCACGTCCATAGTCGCTCACAAGTAACCTACCGATCCAATGTGTCCGCCAGTGAAGCAGAAACTCAAAGAATTCAAATCAGATATGAGCCTGAAAATCAAGGAGGACGTTACTAAGCAGATCAAAGCCAAAGTTCTCAGGGTGGTTGAGTACCCAACCTGGTTAGCCAACATTGTGCCAGTACCGAAGAAAGATAGGAAAGTCAGAGTATGTGTTGACTATCGAGATTTAAATAGAGAAAGTCCCAAGGACGACTTCCAACTGCCAAATATACACATCCTGATCGACAATTGCGCCAAGCATGAACTCTAATTCTTTGTAGATTGCTTCGCGGGTTATCACCAGATCTGGATGGATGAAGAAGACGCAGAGAAAATAGCTTTTATTACACCATGGGGGGTATAATGCTACAAGATGATGCCATTTGGTCTAAAGATGTTGGGGCTACCTACATGAGATCCATGACAACCATCTTCCATGATATGATACACAAAGAGATAGAGGTGTATGTGGACGGCGTCATTATCAAATCCAAGAAGGCCGGAGATCACATAGCAGACTTTAGAAAGTTCTTTGACAGGTTAAGGAGGTACAACTTAAAGTTGAACCCGGCAAAGTGTGCATTTGGGTTTCCCGCAGGAAAATTATTGGGATTCATTGTCAGCCATCGAGGGATCGAGCTAGATCCGTCTAAAGTCAAGGCTATTCAAGAGTTACCATCTCCTAGGAGCAAAAAGGACATGATGAGCTTCCTAGGACGTCTCAACTATATCAGTTGCTTCATAGCACAGTCCACAGCCATATGTGAGCCCATCTTCAAGATGCTGAAGAAAGATGTCGAGACAAGCTGGACCGAGGATTGTCAGAAAGCTTTTGACAAAATCAAGGAGTACCTGTCTACACCACCGGTCTTGGTCCCGCCAGAGCCGGGACGGCCTTTGCTACTCTATCTATCTGTATTGGATGGAGCCTTCGGATGTGTTCTGGGACAACATGACGAGACAGGGAGAAAGGAGCAAGCCATATACTACTTGAGTAAGAAGTTCACACCTTACGAAGCACGGTACTCTCTATTAGAACGAACTTGTTGTGCTTTGACCTGGACGGCCCAGAAGTTGAGGCATTACTTTTGTGCATGTACCACATACCTCATATCCAGGATGGACCCTCTGAAGTACTTATTCCAGAAACCTATGCCGACTAGAAAGTTGGCCAAGTGGCAGATACTGTTGAGTGAGTTCGATATCGTCTACGTAACTCAAAAGGCGGTGAAAGGACAAGCATTGGCAGATCATCTTGCTGAGAATACCGTGTGAGGAGAATACGAACCCTTGAAAATGTATTTTCCTGATGAAGAGGTGTCATTTGTAGGAGAGGACATTAACGAAGCATACGACGGTTGGAGGATGTTCTTTGATGGAGCTGAAAATTTCAAAGGAGTAGGCATTGGAGCGATTTTGCTATCAGAAATAGGTCAACATTATCCGGTATCTACTAAACTTAGATTTCCCTGCACCAACAACATGGTAGAGTATGAAGCATGCATACTAGGACTCTACATGGCAATCGACATGAATATTCAGGAGCTGCTGGTAATCGGTGATTCAGATTGCTTGTACACCAGGTACAAGGAGAGTGGGCCACCAAGAATTCCAAGATATTTCCATATCTGCACCACGTACAGGAATTGAGAAAGAGGTTCACGAAGATAGAGTTTCGGCATGTACCCAGAATTCAGAATGAGTTTGCCGATGCAATGGCCACCTTGCATCTATGATACAACATCCGGACAAGAATTTCATCGATCCCATCCCAGTGAGAGTTCATAGCCAGCCAGTGTATTGTGCCCACGTGGAATAAGAAACAGACGGGAAGCCTTGGTTCTATGATATCAAGGAATATTTGGCGAAAGGAGAATATCCGGAGCATGTAAACCACATTCAAAAATGCATGCTCCGAAGGTTTTCCAATCACTTCTTCCACAGCGGAGGAAACTTGTACAGAAGAACTCCTGATTTGGGATTACTAAGATGTGTCGACGCAAAAGAAGCTTATAAACTACTTGAGGATATACATGATGGGACCTGCTGCCCGCATATGAATGGCTTTGTCTTGGCCAAGAAGATACTTAGGGCCGATTACTTTTGGATGACTATGGAGACAGACTGCGTCCAGTATGTCCGCAAACGTTATCAATGCCAAGTGCATGCCGTTATGATAAAGTGCTGCCAAATGAGCTCAATGCAACAAGCTCGCCTTGGCCATTCGCCACCTGGGGAATGGATGTCATCGGTCCTATCGAGCCCACTGCTTCAAACGGGCACAGGTTTATTCTGGTAGCCATTGATTACTTCACAAAATGGGTAGAGGCCGCATCTTACAAGGCTGTAACCAAGAAAGTCATCGCAGACTTTGTCAAAGATCGTATTGTTTGTCGATTTGGAGTTCTCGAGTCCATTGTTACTGATAATGCCGCCAATCTCAACAGTGATGTGATGAAATCCATGTGTGAAACATTCAAAATCAAGCATAAGAATTCCACATCCTATAGACCTCAGATGAATGGAGCCGTAGAAGCCGCCAACAAAAACATCAAGAAGATACTAAGGAAGATGGTAGAAAACTACAATCAATGGCACGAGAAGCTACCCTTCGCTTTGTTAGGATACCGCACCACAGTTCGCCCATCAACTAGGGCAACTCCCTACATGCTGGTTTATGGTACCAAAGCTGTCATCCCAGCCGAGGTGGAAATTCCTTCTTTAAGAATCATACAGGAAGTTGAACTCAGCGATGCAGAATAGATAGGAAGTCGCTATGAACAATTGGCCCTTATCTATGGAAAAAGGATGAATGCAGTATGTCACAGTCATCTTTATCAGAACAGGATGTCCAGAGCTTTCAATAAAAGGGTCAAACAAAGACAATTTGCACCAGGACAGCTGGCGCTGAAGAAGATCTTCCCACATCAAGATGAAGCCAAAGGGAAATTCTCTCCTAACTGGCAAGGTCCTTACATGGTTCACAGGTTGTTGACAGGAGGAGCACTTATACTTGCAGAAATGGACGGAGAAATCTGGCCAAAACCAATCAATTCAGACGTAGTCAAAAGATACTATGCTTAGACTATTTATATTTCCTCATCTGATGTAATTGAACTACGCTTGAACTGATTCCCATTTAAGAGGGGATACGTAGGCAGCCTTATGGGTTCGGTCATATCATAATAAAATTTCCATTTCCCCCAAGATCAGAAACTGGGGCAGAATTTTGAGGAGGGCCCTCAAAATTCCGAAGCAAGTCCAGCTGACGCCAACATATGTCAGAGGGTCAGGAATCGGTTAATAAATTGGGGCAAAATTTTGAGAAGGATTCTCAAAATTCTGAAGAAGGATCATCTACCGAACTAGGGCAGAATTTTGAGGATCCTCCTCAAAATTCTAACATAAGAAGCTATAGCGTCTCTGAAATATGTTACAGTCACTAATTCATCTAAAATTACTTGATATTTCAATATGTTTCCAAATGACTCTATTTTTATCAATAATTGCATATTTTTGAAAACTCTATTTCCGTAACAGTCAGGTGTTACCCAGGAAACTCAAACGAGGCCTCCAGAACGGAGCATAGCAAGGCCAGCAGACAAAGGCACGAACCAAGATCCCCTTGCAAAACTTACAATATTTCTTTGAGCGCAAGCACATCTGATGTAGCAATAGCATTCGAAAACATATATACATGAAGCAAAATCACTATCAAATGAGCCACCAGACACCCCAGCTAAGAAACATTCTACTCTTATTTGCTATCTGCTCTTTGCATGAGGCTAATCCCTGCCTCCATATTTGCATGAGGCTAATCCCTGCCTCCATATCTGCATGAGGATAATCCCTGCCTCCATATTTGCATGAGGATAATCCCTGCCTCCGTGTTTGCACAAGGCTAATCCCTGCCTCCATATTTACATGAGGTTAATCCTTGCCTCCATATTTGCATGAGGCTAATCCCTGCCTCCATATTTTCATGAGGCTAATCTCTGCCCCCACATTTGCATGGGACTAAGCATTGTCCCTCCTTGCATAAATATTGCTCTATTCCAGTACTATCTATTTGCTTTTCGATCAGGCTAAGCCCTGCCTTTCATTTCACAAGACTAAGCCTTGTCGTGCTAACATCATATTATTGCACCTCATGGGCTGAAATATCGCCAACCTATCCAAAGGCGTCATAGTCTAAAGACATCATCCTCATAGCCGGAAGACACCATGCAATGGCCTGAGGATCTCTCAAATTTGCATATCATTATTCAAAGGCATCATGGTTCAGAGGCATCATCTTCATGGCCCAAGAACATCATTTCATAGCCTACAAATCCCTCACGGAACAATTCATAGCCCAGGACATCATGGTCCGAGGACGTCATCCTTAACCGTCCGAACACAACTTTCATGGTCCAAAAGGGAATCTGCATCATGTTTAATTTTCACACAAATACATGTTTGTAGCATCTCTTTATCTGCAGGTGACCAGTAAGCAACCGCTATCCTAGCAAGAGCAACCTCGCTCCAGTTCCTTCAACTATCTCGAGACTTAACCATTCACCATAACCATCCTTTCACCTATTCCGAATTTCGTGTCCGTTCTTGTGATGACTTCATCGGTATATTCCGCCAATGAATCCGGAACTACACATGGCCTGATTCCTGTAAAACCAGGGATATGTAGGCAGTTCAAAGACCATAGTTCGGCCTTTATCTTTCAAAACATTCCATTCGGTCAAAATGGCCATCATTTCTTTACCCGAAAACTCTTTCATCCTTCCCGGATAAAGAGGGGCATCTGTTGATACCCAATTTTTTCCTATAATATTTTTTGAAATGCATATATACCTCTAAAACTATGCATTAGCATCAATGGGTATTTTCCCATAATTTTTACATCTGTAAATTAATTATATTCAATATTGTTTCTTCATATAAATAATTGTAAATGCATCACAAATGATTTTAGAACTGTCTTATTTTAATATTTACATTATGTCCTATTTGAGTACAAAATTATTTCATAAATAGTTCAAATTTGGCACCTTTTGGCTATAATTGCCATTTAACTTTGCCAATTATAGCCCATGCGTACATTTTTGTATTATTTTACCAGAAATTAGTCATTTGCATTTTTAAATACTAAATAACTTTTTTTTAAACATTTCTATGTATGAAATTCATTTTTTATAATCAGTAATTATTTTTAATCAATTGTTTGGGGGTATTTAACAAATAGCCTCTTTTATTTCAATTTTAGCCTAAAATCTACCAGCCCAATACCTTATAAAAGCAAACCCAAAACTCCCTTAGGCCCAATCTGCATGCCCCGACCCAATAGCCCCGTTTAATCATGGCCATTGATCATTTTGATCAACGGTCCACGATTAAACTTACCATATTAACCCAAACGACCCCCTAAACCCTTTCATTGTCTCTCATTTCCGTCGCCCTTTCGTTCCCTCGACTCTCAAAAGCTCTCTAACTCTAACCCTAGTTCACCCTCGCCGTCACTCATCCACCGCCGTCCATGGTAGTTTCTCACCACCCCAGGCCTCTAATGGCCTCTCCGATGCTGGGTACTTCCATCCCTAAGGTCCTCAAGGGATCGGAGTTAGTCCGCTTAGGCCTTTGGTTCTTTCTCGCCTGTTTCCGGCCATTCTGGTTCGATTTAGAGTAAGGATTTCTTATTTTCATCTTGAACCTATTGATTTCTAAGGCTGTGTTCTCTCCTCTGAGTTACTTCTGAAAACCCTAATCTTTATCTTTAATCTTCTCAGTACAGATCTGAGAAAAATCGAACCTATCTCACATGTTTCCTCGAAAGATTTCTGGTTTTCAAACTGATTTTGCGTTTTTCTAAAGTTAGGGTTTACTGAAAGTAATCTTCTCAAAAGTTTCCTGATTTTTGAATGTTTAATCGTCTGTTCTTATGTGCTTTTGACCGATTCGTGTTAAGTTTGCCTAAACCCTAGTCGATTTATACTAAAACCCTAATTTTCTCATATTTTGCTTCAATTCTGGGTTTTTTCGTGTTACTTATTGCAGTGTTTCGTTCTGTGCTTTGACTTTCACGATTTCCCCTTAGTCTAATTCAGTGCCTTGTGATTTTTATCCTAGTTCATCTCTATTAGAGATTCTGAGCCAATTTTTTTTTGGTTAATTTCTATATGTTTATGAAATTTTATTTAGCCTATTTGTCTATTTGTGGAAACTGATATTTTCCTCCCCGTAAATCAGTACAACTTTGAATTGTGATTTACTGATTTGTTCTATTAAACATATGTGCATAATCCTTGATTTATTCCCTTATATGTGACTTTAATTGGCTTTCTTACCTTATTCTATCACCTGTGATATTTACTGATTCTTCACGATTGTTTCCTTAATTAGACTCCTACTTATTTGCCTCTTTACTTACATATGATTTAATTTTCTTTCCTTAAATATCTCCCGTCCTTTACCGTTGGGTAATTACCCTTAATTAAGGGAAGACTATGCTGATTTTGCGTGTAAATTGATTCTGTGATTTCCTTAGTTGCTGAGTGTTGATTTCTTTACCTTTTTCTGCTCTGCTCCTAAACTGCTATATAAACTCTCCTTTATTTCACTTATAAGACACAGACATTAGTTCATCAACTACACTTACACTCTTAAAAGTTCTCTGTTCTTCCTGCTACTTGTGATCTTCGTTAGTCTAGCCGACTGTAAGCCAAGGCTAGAATTGCACAACACTTGTCTTACATCTTGTGTTCTCTTTCCCTAACTGGTATGCCTCTGATTAAATTTTAGAATCTAAACCTATGTGTTTATTTACTTCCTTAGTTCGTCAGTCTTGGGTTCATTCTTACTTCTGTTTGCTGCTTATCTAGCCCTAATACACCTTGATCAATATGTGATTAACATGTCTCTATTTCACTTGCCTGTTTACTATCTTGTTTAACATGTCTGACACTGTCTTATCCCATATATTATTAGCCTATCCGCCTGACTACTGTTTATCTAGCATGCCTAAACTTTGTTTTGTAAGTGTGTTATTAGCATGTGTACACTTGTTAATACTTGCCTAGCATGTCAATTTAAGTTATTGCCTGTTCTGCCTTACTCCTGCTAAGTTATCTAGTCTCTCCAATGCAACTCTAGTTGTGTTGTTTCTGTGCTCCACTATACCCTAAGGTGTATTCTATGTGTCCCCAACCCCTCTTCCCTGGCGTGGAATCTGTTTACCAAAGTGTTTTCCGATGCTGTTTGTTCTGTGACTTGTGTTCTGATTGCCAATTGTTTTCCATGTTCTTCTAACTACTGTTTTATCATCAAAACTAGTACTGATTTTCAGAAATCTTTTTCACTCCTAAGACCCTCTTTATACTGTTTACCAAAACTCTTTCAAATCATGTCAAGCACTCTCACTTATTCTTTGGTTATTAATTCCTGCCCCTCTGGTATGTATACTGCCTAGAGGCCCCATGAGATCTCTCTGAACTCTGGCATATCAGGGATGGCTCTTCCACACTACACATAAATCAGTCCTTATTTGAGAAAGGTCTGGGTGTGAGCACTACGCGGGATCCTTGAGGTCCTTAGGAAACTCTAACACACCTAGACATGAAATTGGCTATGAAACTTTGGGCATTTAAGACTACTGAAGGCCTGGTACACCAGGATTTGCTTTGGACCTATTTCAGGCTCCCTACCGCTTAATTTTTACTCTATTTATGTAATTTTTATTCAATCATTAGTCTGTAATAATCAATTGTAAACAGATAATGGGGTGACTAGTGAAAAGGAAGGGTAGTTGTATACTGTGGGTAAAAACTGGGTAGATAACATGCCTATAGGATTACTTTGGTTCAAATGTGTTTTGTTAGATAACATGCCTATAGGATTACCTTGGTTCAAATGTGTTAAACAACATGCCTATAGGGTTTTGCTTTGGTCCAAATAAGTTCTGCCTACTTTACTTCACATGATTAGACACCATGCTTATAGGAAATAAAATAACTAAGGTTCAATTCTCATTACAGTATATATTCAAATCTGTCTCTTTAGAAATAATGCCTATAGGATCTAAAATCAGTTTAATTAGAAATCATGCCTATTGGTTCTGAATCCGCTTAATTAATTATCCTACTCGTTTCTTTAATGGCCTTCAATGCTGTGTTAATTAATGTCACTAGAAAGCATGCCTATAGGATAAAGGACTTAAAAAAATGATTTTTCCAGAATAGTGACTGCATATACACACTTAGGCAAACCTTAGGGCGTTAAAATTGAAACTATTTTTGCTTATGCGTGAAATTATCCAAGCTTAACAGGCTATAAAACTAGTAGGCAAACTGGTCAGGGTTCTGCCACTTTCCTTATGCATGTCCTGAATCTGTAGCATTCATCAAAACTCCATGTTCTTAGGATTTCTGAACTTTCTTCAAAGCCTGTGTTTTAGACGTGCTGTTTGTTTGCCCATATACATGCGGAGGTAAATGTGAGCCTTTTAACTACTTGTCTTTATTTGCTTGTCCTATATGTTATTTGCCTGTCGCCTAGATTTTTACCTTTTATAAACCTTAGGCTGTCTAGAACTGTCCAGATTTAGAGGTCCCATAGTCCTCCAGGGAGGGACGGGTAGCAGCAGGCTTAGAGGTCGTTAACTAAACTCGCTTATAACCACTAAGGGAAGGATAATGGGTAGTAAAAGGATATGATGACCTCACGCTAATGTCACGTGTAGCCCCTCATTGAGGAGTGATTACCGGGCATTGCATGGGTATGATCCTGTAGGCTAATCAACATAGGACTTCTCTTTCCTAACCCTCCTATGTGTTTAAATTCTATAACTCCCTTTTCTTTACATGTACATGTGTAAGCTATTCAAACCTCTTACTTTCATTACTTGAATCATACATGTACTTAGAATGTGAAAATATGCCTTTAATTGCTAATATGTGTTGAAACTATTTACTTGTTCAAAATGACTGATTCGTATAAGTTCGGCTGGGACCCACCATTTTGGACCGCGAGGGGTGCCTAACACCTTCCCCTCGAGGTTATTTCGAGCCCTTACCCTAATCTCTGGTAACGCAAACTAGTTACATGAGTTGACTACTCTAGGTGCCCTAACGCACCATAATCTGTTAGGTGGAGACTCTTCAAATACCCAATTCCCAAAAGGAAACGAGTTGTCCCCCCCCCCCTCCCGTGAATGTCGTAACCTGAACTCCGCGAGGAAAAAGGGGTCGCGACAATTGGGACAAAACTCGAATGAGGGAAAAAGAGTACGACGCGGGGGGCGTCTGTTTCCAAAAGTTGAAGTATTTGAGATGGGCGACGTTCCAATTGTTTTGTAATAGTTTTCCCTCCATGGTTTCTAGTTGAAAAGATCCCTTGTTTGCTGCTGCCGTGATGTTATATGGCCCGTCCCAATTGGTTCCTAGTTTGACTTCTCTTGAATCTTTATTTGCTTGTGTTTTAACCTTGAGTACATGGTCTCCGACTTTGAGTGGTCGTACTTTGGCTTTTTTGTTGTAGTACCATTTTGCTTGTTGCTTTTGGGCTACCATTCTTACATAAGCCATGTCCCTTTGCTCCTCCGCTTCATCGAGGTCCTGTTTTCTATTTTCGTTGTTGCTCGGCCCACTTCCGTTGGAGTATCTCAGACTGGGTTCGCCGACTTCAACCGGTATCATAGGTCAGTCCCGTAGATTAATGAGTATGGCGTTTCTCCTCTGCTTGTTTTCGGCGTGGTGCGGTATGCCCACGGTACCTCTGGAGTAATTCCAGCCATAGTCCCTTGGCATCTTCAAGTTTTTTCTTCAAGATATTCAGTAATGTTTTATTGGAGGATTCAGACTGCCCGTTGCCGGCCGGGTGATATGGCGTGGAGAGTATTCGCTTGATGTGCCATTTTTCGAAGAACTCGGCGGTCTTCTTTCCGGTGAACTGGGGTCCACTGTCACAGCTAATTTCTTTGGGGATGCCGAAGCGGCATATGATGTTTCTCCATATGAATGTGATAACTTCCTGTTCGCGTATTTGAGTGAACGTACCTGCTTCTACCCATTTGGAGAAATTGTCAGCTAAAACTAAAAGAAAACGTACATTACCTTGCCCTGCTGGGAGGGGTCCGACGATATCCATTCCCCATTTGATTAACGGCCATGGCATGTGACAGAATGGAGGTGCTCGCCCGCTTGGTGTATCATAGGGGCATATCTCTGGCACTGTTCACAATTCTTGACATAATCGGCAGCTTCCTTTTTCATTGTGGGCCAATAATGTCCTACACGAATGAGGCATCTGACGAGGTCCCGATTGCCTGTATGGGCACCGCAGTGGCCTTCGTGTACTTCTTTGAGTACGCGCCTTGTTTGATTCGGACTTAGGCATTTCGCTAAGGGGCCTCCAAACGTCCTTTTGTATAACTCGAGATTTACGAGGCTGTATCTGGCCTCCTACATTCGAAGTTTTTTAGCTTCTATTTTGTCCGCTGGGAGCGTTCCTTCCGGTAAATATGTTATAATACGGTTGCGCCAGTCCCAAGTCAAATTTATAGAGTGTACCTCGAGTTGGTCTATTGATGAATGCAGGAGGGTAACTGTCGCGCCCCCTTTTTCTCGCGAAATCGGGTTTCAACATTTCTGGGACAACTTCTTTCCTTTACGGATAGGGTAAGGGATTTGAAGAGTCGCCATCTAATGGATTAAGGTGCGTTAGGGAACCTAGAGCAATTAACTCATGAAACTAGTTTACATCACCAGAGGTCGGGTAAGGGCTCGAAATTACCTTGAGGGGAAGGTCTTAGGCACCCTCGAGGTCCACAGTAGTGGGTCCTGGCCGAACTTAAATTAAGCGAATTAGTCTTAAAAGGGAAGAAAAACAAATTAGACAGACACAATATTCAACTTATTTTTACACAGGAGTATAGGGGGTGGTCCTAAGTTTTTTAGCCTATAGGATCATTCCATGCAATGCTTTGTAACTCCCTCAAGTCGGGGTTTCACTCATAGCATTAGCGCATGGGCTATCATTTCCTTTACTACCCAATTACTATCTTTCAGTTGTTACCTAAGCGTTCTAATAGCTTCTAACTCGTGCCTTATACGTGCACTACCCGTCCCTTACCTATGGTCCTGGAGGTATTTAGGACCTCTATGTAGGATGGTTCTAGACTGACCTATGTTGCTTAAAATGAGAAAAGCTAGGCGACAAAAGAAAATCAAATAGGACTATCATGTAAGGAGCAAATAAGGGCTCATATTAACCTCCACAAGCAGACAACAAATGCACGCAATTAAATCAGCAAACTTTGTTAATTTAGGATCCTATAGGCAGGATATCTAGATGAGCAGAACAGAATATAAAGAAGCAGTTTATTAAGGAGAGCATCAGGACCTACTAGTTTGCCTACTGATATTATGAAGCTTTGAATCTGGGCATTTTCAGGCAGTAAAATATCACAATTTTAGACCCCATAATCTTTA
Organism: Nicotiana attenuata; assembly: GCF_001879085.1. Taxonomy (NCBI): domain Eukaryota; kingdom Viridiplantae; phylum Streptophyta; class Magnoliopsida; order Solanales; family Solanaceae; genus Nicotiana; species Nicotiana attenuata. Next base: position 17,547 of record NW_017675123.1, read on the forward strand.
ATAACCCTACAGATTTGCCTAAGTGATTAACTGATTCCTATAGGCATGGTAGCTACAACAGTTAATTATAGACCTATAACATGGTTTCTAAGCAAGTTACTGATTTTAACCCTAAGGACAGGTTTTATCTCTTTAGATCCTATAGGCATGCTTTCTAAATTGCCTATAGACATGATTTCTACGTGTTGACTTGATTTAAACTCCTATAAACGTGATCTCTAAGTTTACAAACTGATTTCACCCTACATGTATGATATCTATTAGTTTAAATCTTATAGACATGATTTCTAGGTTTGAAACTGATTCCTTTTACTCCAATCAGCATGGTATCTAAGTTTTATTTCCTATAGGCATGGTATCTATTAATCATATGTGGGCAGAATTTTTAAGCAAATTTCCAGGAAAGTTTATCAATTCACACAAATTGAATCCTATATACTTGATCACTAATGCACGCTAGGATTGGAAATATGTGTAGATCCTATGAACAGGATTTCTAATGCAGAACTAATAGAAAGCCTATAAGCAATATCTCTAGTATGCCAAAAAATGTGAAAATATAAAGTCACAAACAACTAGAAAAATCCTATAGGAAGGATCTCTAAGCAAGCATGGCATTCGCATGATTCGATCAACATAATTAAACCCTATAGGCAGGATTTCTACCCAGTTTTAAACGAAGATATAGAAACACCCCCCCCCCCCCCAGCTTTTACTAATAAACCCCAGACCTATTTATTACAGAGATTATTATAGCCCGAAATGAATAAATTACATAACAGTATCTATTACACTATAGGGAGCCTTAGCGGGCCCAATATAAACCTGGGAACCAGGCCTTCAAACACAACAGCTCTGAAACAATAGCAGTGATCCATTCACAACACCTTAAACTAGACCTCCAGTGTGTCAAAGTTCCCAAAGAGCCTCAGGGACCCCGGGCAATGCTCACACTAGAACCACATATTCAACACAAAATTCATAAAAGATTGGAAAACCAGCCCCAATGTGTCAGAGTTCAAAGGAGTCTCATGGACCCTAGGCAGTGCTCACACTGGGGATGGTAGGAACCTAGATAGCTAAAAGTAGAAGTTTAAAAACTAGTACATTAGGGGGTAAGGGGACAGGCTTAGAAAATAGCTTAATTTTCAGAAGCATAACAGATTCAGATTACAGGATTGCAAACAGAACTGCGCCAAGAAACAAACAGAATTCATGTTCAGAAACATAGTTCAAATAAATATGCATTTTTGATTAGGCTAGATCCTTATGCTAATATTAAACAATCATGGCTTAAGTACAGAAACAATCAGTAAGCAGACAGGGCACATGAATTAGTCACATATTTGATTGCATGCTTGCAATATCTAGCAATGTTTAGAATTGGGAACACACAACTGAATTAGACAGGGTTTCACATCATTGAAGGTAACTTACTTTAGCATTATCACTAAGTGGGATCATGTAGTCGCATAGAAAGCAGAAGCATGCTGAAATTTAAATAGACTAATCGAATAAAGCATATAGAACAAAATAGAATAATAGGAGTTAAGGCATACCGGTTGAGAAGAAAGCAAACAAGAATCCAATAGCAGTTAGAATCCAGAGAATCTGGCCTTGGCTTTCAGCCGGCCAAATAGTGCAGAAATCGGAACAATAGAAAGAGAAAACTCAAGTTTTTGAGAGCAGAGAGTTTGAAAGTTGTAAAGTTGTTCTAAAAGGGGTTGTAAAAGCGTGTTTAAAATCAGAACAAGGGAAGGGTTTTTATAGCATACAATAGAGCAAAACAAATAAGGTAATGAACCAGTCACACACAAATAAGGTATGAAAGTCAATTAACAATCAACTAAGGTCAGATTGAATCAATTAACAGGACAGAATCGAATAAGTATCACTTAATTTAAGAAAAATCTCACACGGAATCAATCAGTGATTAAGAATAAGGTTAAATAAGGTAAGAACTAATTCCAAAATCAATTAGGAGTCAGAACACCAAATCAAGCCAGTAGTACGGATAATAAATCACATAAATAAGGTAATAACATGTAAAATCTTAATAAGGAAATACAGGTACTAAAAGGAAGTTGATTCCCAGACCCTAATTTATGTAAGTAGAATTAATTAACACTTAATTGACAGAATTAAAGGTAAACGGGCAAAAGACAGTAGAATAAATAGTCAAATAATCGTAACCCTAAGAAATACAAAGACATATAGATGGAGCTTGATTAAATCAAGTAAAATCAGTCGAAAAAGTAAATAAGAAAATCATAGATGAAAACATTTAAATGCTAAAACCTTTTTTGCAGAAATCCATCAGAAATCAAAACTCTAGCTTTTAGGCTAAATGAAATCGGTCAATAATAATAGTAAAAACAAAAGATTTTAAGGGAGAAATACCAAACAAACACAAAATCGCATCAGACCTAAAGAGATCTAAACGGATTCAACCAGAAAATAGCTAGGTTCATGAAAATAGACAGAAGCGAATCAAATCTGGTTTGAACCAAAAATTTCAAACCCCAAAAATACGAAAATACTCGTACTCACACGTATCGGAGTGAACATAGACGGAATAATCGAGAAATGAGAGACTTCGAACCAAATTTGGTTCGAGTCTCTTGAGATTCACATTAAGCAACATAGAAATCATATAGCCAGTAGAGAGGTGAGGCCAGATAAGGCATGAAATCGAAGGAAATCCCATGAATCAATAGGGGATTTGTGACGGCGGGGCTAGGGTTTGAGGGGCGGGTCAGAGAGAAGAGAGGAGAGAAGGGATCCAAAGGCGGCGGGTTGGGGCGGAAATGAGGGTAGGGTTTGGGGTTTGGTACATCAACGGTCAAGACTAGATTTAGGCAGAGCGGGTATAGGTATTTGGGTTTGGGTATGGGTAGTTGGGTTTAGGTATGGGGTTGTGGGTTAGGCTAATTGGGATGGCTAGTATTGGGCTGGGAGGTTCGAAAATTTAATTAAAAAGGGCTATGTTTTAAATACCCACATAAATTAAAAAAATAATTTATAAAAATAATTAGTAAATGATAAAATTGCTATTTGTATATGAAAATTATTTAAAATAGTTACTTAATATTATAAAATAGATAATATAATTATGCATATATATGGGCTATTATTGCAAAATGTGCAATTCTTGCCTTAAAAATGCAAATTTAATTATAAAAAAATGCAATAAAAATATTTAAGCACTATATGGGATTAAATGATAAATTTAGATGATTAAATCATCATAAAAAGGATATGAGAGATAATTATTGGATATTTGTATAATAAAAATGCAGAAATAACTTGATATAAAGCTTTAAAAATTATAGAAAAATTATAGGAATACTTGTGCATGTTTGTAAATGCACGTGCACTATTTTTTAGGAAATATATATGCATATTTAAAAATATATGAGGGAAAAATTGGGTATCAACAGCTGCTCATCTTTACTCGGGAAGGATGAAAGAGTTATCAGGTAAAGAAATGATGACCGATTTTGACCGAATGGGATGTTTTGCAAAATATAGGGCGCACCCTGGTCTCTAAGCTGCCTACATATCCCTAGTTTTACAGGAATCAAGCCTTGTGTAGTTCTGGACCCAACGGTGAATGAAACCGATGGAATTGTTATAGGAATGGTCGTATGTTTTGGAAAGGGTTTCTTTTGGGAAGGATAGTATCAGATGGGTTTATGTGGAGTTATGAATATGAGACTGAAGTGTAACGGATATATCACAGGGCGGGCATCTGAACGGTCATGGGGTAAAGGCGAATAATTTGATGAGAATCGGTTACGTTTGAGATAACAGCAAGATAAAAATGGTATGAATGGAAACCGGAGCAAAGGTTGCTCTTGTTCGAAGAACGGTTACCTCCTGGATTTCCTACAAAACTTAAAACACGATGCATGCAAATATATAGATTACTGCGAGAATTTAAACATGATGCAAATTCCCTTTGGACCGTGAAGGTTGTCTTTGGACAGTGAAGATGACGTCCTTAGACCATGACGTCCCGCGCCATGAATCATGAGATAAGGGATTCGCAAGCCATGAAATATTGTTCTCGGGCCATGAGAATGGTGCCTATAAACCATGACGCCTTTGAATAATGATGTGTAGTATTGAGAGATCCTCAGGCCATGACATGGTGTCTTCGGGCTATGAGGATGATTCCTTTGGACTATGACGCCTTTAGACAAGTTGGCTATATATCAGCCCATGAAGTGCCGAGACATGATGATGGATCATATAAGAGAGCTTAGTCTTGCATAGAATCGGGACAGAGCTTAGTCCCGAAAAAGGCAAAATAATGCTAGGTTTCAGATAGTGTAACATTCAGCATTAGACAAGGAAAGGCAGAGCTTAGCCTTATGCAGTTAGGGAGGCAGGGCTTAGCCTTATGCAAGGAGAGGAGACAATGCTTAGTCTCATGCAGTGGAAAGCAGTGCTTAGCCTTATGCAAATAGGGAGGCAGGGCTTAGCCTCATGCAAGATTTGAGGCAGGGCTTAGTCTCATGCAGAGAGAAGGCAATGCTTAGCTTTATGCAAATATGGAGGCAAGGCTTAGCCTCATGCAAGGGAAGGCAGTACTTATCCTTATGCAAATAGGGAGGCAGGGCTTAGCCTCATGCAAATATGGAGGCAGGGCTTAGCCTCATGCAGGATTCGAGACAGGGCTTAGTGTCATGCAAACAGGAGGCATCGCTTAGCCTTATGCAGGTATGGAGGCAGGACTTAGCCTCATGCAAGTATGGACGCAGGGCTTAGCCTTATGCAGGATTCGAGACAGGGCTTAGTCTCATGCAAAGAGAAGGCAGCGCTTAGCCTCATGTAAGTATGGAGGCAGGGCTTAGCCTCATGCGAGATTTGAGACAGGGCTTAGTCTCATGCAGAGAAGCAATGCTTAGCCTTATGCAAATATGGAGGCAGGGCTTAGCCTCATGCAAGATTTGAGACAGGGCTTAGTCTCATGCAAAGAGAAGGCAATGCTTAGCCTTATGCAAATATGGAGGCAGGGCTTAACCTCATGCAATATTTGAGACAGTGTTTAGTCTCATGCAAAGAGGGAGGCAGGGCTTAGCCACATGCAAATATGGAGGCAAGGCTTAGCCTCATGCAGGATTCGAGACAGGGCTTAGTCTCATGCAAAGAGAAGGAAGCACTTAGCCTTATGCAGGTATGGAGGCAATGCTTAGCCTCATGCAGATATGGAGGAAGGGCTTAGCCTCATCCAAGAGGAGGCAATGCTTAGCCTCATGCAGATATGGAGGCAGGGCTTAGCCTCATGCAAGAGGAGGCAATGCTTAGCCTCATGTAGTAGACAAATAGCAAATAGGAGCAGAATATTTCTTAGCTAGAGATATATGCGCTTGGCGGCCCGATTGTTATGAAGATAGTGATTTTGATGCGTGTATATTTGCGAATACTCCTGTTATGTTCACTGTGCCTGCATTCAAAGAAAAATTGCGAGTTTTGAGGGAAAGGTTGGTTTGTGCCTTTGCCTGCTGGCTCTGCTTTGCTTTTCTCTGGAGGCCCTGTTCGAGTTACCCTGGGTAATGATAAGTCGAGATTTTAGCATGTTTTATGCCCCTACTTGCCTATGCTTTGGTTATAAATTGCTACAAAATAGTTCCAAAATGCTCACAAGTTGTGCTTGATTGCAGGTTTGATCGACAAAGTGATGAAATGTCAAAGATCGGCTCAAAAGGAGTGAAACCTGCTCAAGTATCAAAGATTAAGTGAATTGAGGAAAAGAGGGCCTAGTGCGGAGCGGCTGCACTAGGAGGTTCAGAGGCTTGACTAATTTGGGCTTAAGGCCACGCGGCCACGGTACTCGTTACGCGGTCCGCGGTGGTGACTTCGCGGCCGCACTACCTTTTTGTGCGGTCCGCGGAGCAGAGATTCAGAGAGATGTGAAATCCCAAGTGTTAAGCCACGCGGTCCGCGGTCAAGTTTGTGCGGACCGCGCCTGTTGCCTTTGCGGTCGTGGTTCAATCCACGCGTTCCGCGGTCTTCAAGATCAGAGAAGCTGAAAGTTGAAGTTAAAGAGCCAGCGCGGCCGCGGTCCTTTTTGTGCGGCCCGCACTGACCTCGCAGGGGTATTTTTGTCCAGTTTTTCCAGCCTAGTATATATAGAGCATTTTACCATTTTTAGGGAAGTTTTTGGAATTCGAGTAATAGCCGCGCTCGTGAGACTCGGTTTTGTAGCCATTTTTGGCACTTTAGCTTTAATTTTACGATAGATTCTTGTGATTTCTTTTTAGTAATTAATTAATATGCTTAGTCCTTCATCTATTTCTTCATTTTCTCTTTCAAGCATGAGTAGCTAAACCCATTAGCTAGGGTTGTGGCTCAACCCTAGTGTGCGTAATTGATGGATGTTGCCATCTAGGGTTAGATTGATTATGGGTGTTTGTTATTTGGGTTGATTTTATGTTTTTATTTAAGAATTGGTGGTTGCAAACACTGATTCAAGCTTTGTGGGTTTGACTCTTCTTGAGAAAGAGAGTTTATGACCCCAAAATTGACCCAACAAGGAATTGGGATGGACTCATGAGAAATGATAGTCCCAATTAACGGGTTAAATCTCGAGAGAGTAATCACCCTACTTGAACCCTAGTTGCTTAATCTAATTGGCCTACCCAAATGGTCTCGAGAGAGTCAATTGGGCAAAATCACTCTCTCTACCGAGAGGTGTGAGAGTAGGTACAATTGTGCAACGTTTATAGCATAAGCCCCAAATATGTCAATCTATCCTTAGTAACATCTACCCGTCAATTAGCCACCTAGGTAGTGTCACGACCCTAGTGTCTTTCTTCCCATTAGATACAACTTAGCAATATTTTAGTAGCATAATTTAGCGTTAATCATTAGTTTTATCCTAGAAGTTATAAAATCAAAAACCAAGAATGTTTGAAGTGACATTAGGAGTACAAACACATCTCTAGACTAGACAGAAAATCCAACTCCACAACTAGCTCCCTGAGGAAATCGATCCCGACCTCTATTCGGATAAAAGCTATTGCGACCCGCTCTTCCTACCTTGGTGTAGCGTCAAGTTGGCAGTGATCACTTTTGGCGTCGTTGCCGGGGAGCTTACGGAGTTGACTATCTGTTTAGTTTGTTTTGTGTTTTGCTCTTCTTTCCTTCTTATTTACTAAATTGTATGTGTGATTACTACAGGTACCCAATGGCTTTAAACGCAAATGACCCTCTTGGAAACATGCTTGCGGGGGAGGAGGTTGAGGATATTGGAGATGATAAGGTGCCTCTTGTACTTCCAGGACCACGACGAGGCCGCCAGGCCAATGCTAATGACAACGTTCCAGACCTTCCTCCGCCACCTCCAAGAGCGGTGCCACGGGTGCTACCAAATCAAGGATATGCGAGTGCCATCATTCCTCCCCGAATCCGGGCGGGGAACTTTCAAATCACAAATGTCATGTTGACCTTGCTCGAGCAACGAGGATATTTTACGGGCGCCTCCGATCAAAATTCATACAAGCACTTGAAGGGGTTCGTAGATACATGCTGGGGCAGCAAGCAAACAAACGTGTCCGAGGATGCGTTGAGATTGAGGATTTTCCCGTTTTCTCTTCGCGGTAAAGCGTTGGATTGGTTAGAAAGGCTCCCCAATCATTCCATCACTACGTGGGATGAATTGGCGGACAAGTTTATTTCCAAGTTCTTTTCGCCGAGTCACATGGCGGCGCTTCGTGATGAAATTTTGGCCTTCAAGCAAGAGCCAACGGAACCCTTGCATGAAATATGGGAGAGATTTAGAACAATGGTGAAAGAATACCCAAACAACGATATGGCCGAGGCAATGATTCAACAAACCTTTTATCGGGGTATCAACACCACTAATCAATGCATTGTGAACCAGTTGGCCAAAGGCAACTTTATGAAGCTTCCTTACAATGAAGCTTGCGATATTCTTGACGAGATGGCCGACACTTCTTCGGCTTGGCAAAGTAGGGCCAATGTTCCTCAAGGCGACCCTATGGTGATCCATTTGCACAAGGAGTTGCATGACCATGGTCAAGCTATTGCCGAGCTTACTACTACTATGAATCAATTGGCTAAGGCGCAATTACAACAAGTCCAAAATCCTCGCCAAGTCAATGCCATGGAAGGAGTGAATATGCTTAAGAGAAGGCAAAGAGGGCAACAACCTCAAGGAAACTGTGATCAATATGATGATGGTGGTGGTTTTTCAAATGAGTGTTATGATGAGCAAAGCGAAGAAGTCCAATATGTCAATAACTATCAAGGCAATCGAGGCAACTCTTCAAATCAACAATGGCGACCCCAAGGAAATTGGGGCAATCAACAAGGTGGTGGTAATTGGAACAACAACAACCAAGGCGGAAATTGGGGGAACAACAATTCGGGCAACCAAGGAAATTGGAATGGAAATAACAACAATTGGAACAACAATGGTCAAGGTAATTGGAACAACAATGGAAACCAAGGCAATAGGGGTCAAGGTTTTCAAAGGCCCCACATGTACCAACAACCGAACAATCCACCCCCGTTCCCTTCTCAAGGATCTAGTTCTTCGGGTAATGATGTGGGAAGAATAGAAATGATGTTCGAACAAATGATGAAGAAGAACCAAGATTCCGATGCTCAATTGGCTTCCCACAATACCTCCATTCGGAATTTAGAGGTGCAATTAGACCAAATTTCTCAATCGTTGAATACTCGCCCAAAGGGTGCTCTACCAAGTGATACGGTAGTCAACCCTAAGGGTGGGAACAATCATGTGATGGCGGTTACAACAAGAAGTGGGAGAGGCGGTGATGTGCATACCTCGAAAGATAATCAAGTTGTGGATGATGATGTTGAGTTGCAAGAAAATGATATTCCTTTGGTAGTTGAAGATGTGGTAGAGAATGATGTGAACAATGATGTGAGCATTGACATTGATGAGGCCGAGGTGGAAACTCAAGAGGCCGTGAACCCGTCTAGAGAGCACATAATTGACAAGCCGGAGCCGGTGGTGCCAAAAGCTAAGGCACCTTTGCCTAGACCACCTCCGCCTTATCCTCAAAGGCTAGCCAAGCAAAAAATGAAAACTCAAGAGGCTGTGAACCCGTCTAGGGAGCACATAATTGATATGCCGTAGCCGGAGGTGCCAAAAGCCAAGGCACCTTTGCCTAGACCACCTCCCCCCTATCCTCAGAGGCTAGCCAAGCAGAAAAGTGATAATCAATTCAAAAAGTTCATTTACATGATGAAGAGCTTATCCATCAACGTGCCCTTGGTGGAGGCTTTGGAGCAAATGCCTGGGTATGCGAAATTCATGAAAGAGTTGGTTACAAAGAAAAGATCAATGGACTGCGAAACTATCAAGATGACCCACCAAGTTAGTGCCATAGTACATTCAATGGCCCCAAAATTAGAGGATCCCGGTGCTTTCACTATCCCTTGCACCATTGGTAGTGCAGACTTTGCTAGAGCTTTATGTGATCTTGGGGCAAGCATCAATTTAATGCCCTTTTCAGTTTTCAAGACCCTGGGTATTGGGCCACCAAGGCCAACTTCCATGAGATTACAGATGGCAGATAAATCAATGAAGCATCCTTTGGGTATAGTTGATGATGTGCTTGTCCGGGTGGACAAATTTATCCTACCGACGGATTGTGATTTTGGATTGTGAAGTGGACTATGAGGTCCCGATTATTCTAGGGAGACCTTTCCTTGCAACGGGGAAAGCATTGGTTGATGTTGAAGCGGGTGAACTAACTTTTAGAGTAGGTGATAAAAAGGTTGTCTTTAATGTTTGCAAGTATATGAAGCAACCCAATCGCACCGAAGTGTGCTCATTTGTAGACCTTGTCACAACTGTGATTGTGGATGACACAAGTTCTATGATCAATGTGGAGGATCCTCTTGAGGCCGTGCTCTTGAATCTTGATGTCAATGATGCTGCAAGAAGAGTGGAGGGTGTCAATGCTCTACATGTTATGGAATCTTGTGAGCCTAGTAAATTGTCTTTGGATCTTGAAAACCTGTAAACTTTTGCAACCTGGGAAACTGCACCAACAAAGCCAACAATTGAGGAACCACTGGTGTTGGTAATACAACCACTTCTTCCACACCTCAGCCACACAATCTTTAAGCCCGAAATTCTCTTGGAGGATGATGCAATGCCCTCCTTGGAGCATCAAAGAAGTTTAAATGAAGCAGTGCATACAATGATGACATATCCTCTTAATGTGTTGATTCCAAAAAGAACAGTCACAGGTTGGCAAGGTTGCATAGACTATGGGAAATTGAACAGAATGCCCCGCAAGGATCTTTATCCCTTGCCATTCATTGATCGGATGCTAACCCAACTTGCTGGGCGTGCCTGTTACTGCTTCTTGGAGAGCTTGATGAGATCCAGTTGGTGGCGCTTCTTGATTTGAAATGATGCGATGGTAACCCGCGTCGTGCCGCGACGTTAAATCAGGCGCTTCTTGGGAGGCAACCCATGTCTTTTTCTTTCTCTTTGATTTTCTTTGTAGTTTAGGATTTTTGAGCTAATTGGTCGGGAGATGTTGCAGGGATTGTGTTGATGCAGTGCAAAACAAGTTGGAAAAAATTGCACAGTCTCTGAAGTTTGCCAGTGCGGCCGCGGTACACATTGTGCACACCGCACTGACATGGGCTAAATGAGGTGCTCTCTGAAGTTACTCACCGCGGCCGCATTGCGTTCTGTGCGATCGGCGATGGACCTCCGCGGTCGCGGTCTGCTTTTGTGCGGTCCACGGAGATCGTCTTCTGAAACTTCATGTGAACAAATCCAGCGTGGTCCGCGGTCGATTTTGCGCGGCCGCGCTAGTAGGTGGGCCTCAGTTTACACTTTTCGAACTTTGAATCCTCAGAGCCCTAAAACTACTGTTCATACTCTCACTGCTCGAAATTCTTTCTTGCTTGGATTAGTTGCATATAATATTCACAAATCTGGTAACATTTCATGCATTTTTGATTGATTAATTTCATATTTTCATTTTATTTGCTTGCCCAGTAGTTTTTTGCCCCTTCTTTCTTCTCGTAGCTTCTTTTTTTTTTCAATTAATTGTTAGCGTAGGGTAGTATTTAATCCTGGGTTTGTGTACTTGATATGCCTAATCAATGGGTAAGCTGAGTAGGGACAAAGTAGGTGGAAAATTTGACCAAGTTTGAAACCCTAACTTAGTGCCCGTGAAATTGACTCAGCGCGGTCCGCGTTGCCTTTCTGTGCGGACCGCGGTGTTCATATGACTGCAAGCTAACTTGTTCCAGCGCGGCCGCATTGCACTTTGTGCGATCCGCGCTGGCTCACCGAGACCGCGACCCCATTTTGTGCGGACCGCGGTGTGGTGATTCAGAGAAGGTGAGTTTTGGGCCTTTGCCCAATGCGGACTGCGGTCGCCTTTGCGCGATCCGCGGTGCCCCCTGTGCGGCCGCGTTGCTATTTGTGCGGGCCGCAGTGCCATGTCTGCAACTAATCCTGCAACTTTTCATCTGCTTTCTGCAATTCCATTTCAATGCATGTTTCAATGCATGTGCTAAAACTAACAATGTTAGATGTGTTTGCTTGCAGACAATGGTAAAGCAAAGAGGAAGAGGAGCAAAACAACCCGGCCGAGGTGATTCCTCCCGGGGAGGCAAAGGAAAACAAGTTAAACTCACTCCCCAACCTAGACTGAAAACAAGGAAAACACTGAGGATTGTTGATACAAGTGAGTACATGCCTTCTCAAGACCTCTCCTCCGACTCAATGCCAGCTCCCTCAGTTCCAGCTGCCCAAGCTCCACAACGCATATCTTCTGAGTCATCTGAAGGCTCAGTAGCCGGCAGCGGTGAGTACTCCACCTCCCCCACAGCTTCAGTATCTGGGGAGAGTGCAGGCGGAGGTGATGGAGGTGGTAAGGACAGTGATGAGGAGGTGCCCCAGAGTGGTGTACCTCAGGTTGGGGGTGTTGACCGGACTAGAGATCCCGCAGCTTGGGAGGATAGGTTCGTTAGTCAGGTAGCGTTCCACAAGTTTAGGGAATGGTGGCCTCTACAAAAGTTGATTCTGGAAAGGAGTTTTATTGAGCGAGACCTTCTACCCCTACTCTGAAATGTGCATAGAAAATTTCAAACTCGAGTGGGTTGGGAGCATTATTGGAGTAAATGTGTACAGGCGAATGAGCACATGGTCAAGGAGTTCTATAGCAATGTGGCCCACATCTTGAAGGGCACCAAAGTAACCAAAGTGCGGAATAAAAAGGTGATATTTACTGGGAAGGCACTCAATGACTACTTAGGGTTCAATGACGAGGATGAGACCCTCTATAATGAAAAGTTGGCAATGGGCGAAGAAGTTCGTCCGTGGTTAGCTTCATACCTGGCAATCTCGGGTACAGTTCCCAAGTGGGTGCAAGCAGGAACCAAAATATTCCGGAAGACCTTTAACTTTGAGGCTCGGGGGTGGTTGACTTTTGTGTGCAGTCGGCTTGACATCTCTACCCACGATCAGACTATTCCACTTACCCGGGTTGTTCTGGTCGCATCTATTATGGTGGGATACCCTATCAATGTGGGCAATGTGATGTCCCGTGTGATTTCTGCTGTGGGGCTTGAGCATGATCGGAACTACCCTTTTCCCAATACCCTCACCATGTACTTCCAGGACCTGGAGGTGGAGAAGAAACCGTTTGATGTCAAGGTCAAGCCAGTGGCTCCATTCTCCTGGTTTAGTATGAAGGGCCCAGACAACCCTCAAGACATCAACTACAAGCCACCTGCTTCTGCCCCAACTGGCCAGTCTGAGGAGCCAGTTGCGGTAGACCCTTCCACTAAGCCTGATGCACCTACTACTGATTTGCCTCCAGGACCTTCCTCTAATGTTGGCCCCTCTACTTCAGCGGACCTGGGGATCCCATCTTCCTGGAAGCATCCCATCACTGCCCATCAGCTGAGCCAGGCACTTCATAGCATGAACAATTGGATGTCAGCTGCGACATCCAAGTTGTTTACTCTATCTTCCACTATTGAGGCTCAGTCTGCACCACAGATAGCTCAGATCCCTCAGTCTATTGAGGACACACTGAAGAAGCTCCTGGAGAACCAGGAGAAGATGATGAAGACACAGGATGCTTTGTCTAAGGCAGTGGAGTCACAGGGCAAGGCTTTGAAGCAGCTTGCCCGGGAGCACAAGAAGATGAGGAAATCACGGGCTTCCAAGGAGTCTGTGAAGGAGCTCAGAGCAGATGTGGACAAGCAATTGGCGGACCAGATGCCTCTAGACTTGCTATTCAGGGATCCAGCCCCAGTAGCAGCACCAGTAGCAGAGCCACAGCAGGAGCAGACTCAGAGGTTTTCCCGGAAGAAGAGAAAGATCCCTAGTGCAGACGATGCTGTCATCCAGTTGGCAAACCCACAAGAGGTCTCTTCCAGTTTGCCACATGATGCACTTGACATCCAGCCAGTCCAGGAACAGGCCCCAGTCCCCGCAGCTGAGCAGCAGCAGACCGGGAACCAGTCTGAGGTTCCCGCACATTCAGAGGACCCGGGGACCACTGATGATCCCATGCAGACGGACCAGGCCTAGGGAGCTCCTATATCCTTTCTTTGTGATTTTTGATGCTTATTTGATAGTTGGCATTGGGGACAATGCCAGCTTTTATTCGTGGGGGTGCGCCCTACTTTTTATCTGGATGACTGTATATATTAGTTGACTTAGTTTATGTTTCTGTTGATTTTCTATTTTGGGTTGTATATAACTTTACATTCAGTACTTTTATCATACTTTTTTTTATCTTCTATTTTGTCTGTATATAAAGTTATATTTTTGGTATACACTCATCCCCCGTTGTATATTCTAATCCCCTATTGTAAATATTCATTCTATTTTCTATTTTCGTACAAATTTTTCATTTTCATTTTTAGCTTAGTAGATAGGCTCGCAGCCTTTTTGTCTTGTTTCTGGAGCTTTTAATAAGACCTTGGTTTTCTTAATGCCACGGTTCTTTCCAAGGGTGGAGTATTGTGTGAACCGGGTGGCTCTTCCCGATGATGGATGGCGTGACAACCTTCTTAAGGGTTTGAGTCCGTTTTCGATTTTTCTTTGTTTTTAGTAGTTTTTAGTTAAGGGTACTTCAAGCATAGCTTCACTTGGGCCTAACACATTTGCCTTTGATCCCATGGTCAAAGACAAGTGCTTGTGTTTAGGATGGTGAAAGTAGTGACCTTGAGACTCTTGTGTTGACCAAACAAACATCATGTGGTCTTTCGGGACTATTGTGTGCTCAATCGTATCTAAGGTTGTTGTGGGCCATCGACTCCACGTCTTTAGCAATCCTTGAGTTTGTGTGGTGAGAAATTGAATTATGAGTCCAAGTCCCGAGCCAATGGTCTAGAACTTGCCCTGAATGTTTGTTGAGGCGAAATTTTGAGTGAAATTCGACTTGAGAAGTGATTATAGGCTCTCCTTGATCCAAATAATTGTTTGAACAAATCCATAGCCTACCATTGATAAGATCCCTAGTAAACCCTTTTGAGCCTAGACCTTCTTCTTTCAAGAACCATAATACAAGCCTTTACCCGTTCTCAAAGATACCCTCTCTTGGCACCCNCTCTCGTGCCACCAAATCTTCCTGAGTGATGGACAAGTACTAAGGTTGGGGAGAGAACAAAAAGGAACAAAGTGGTAAAAGGTACAAAAGACAAAAGAAAAAGAAGGCAATGAAAAAGAAAGAAAAGAAAAAGACAAAAAGAAAGCCCAATGTGAACAAGAATAAAAAGGGATTCAAGAAAAAAACGAAAATGAAAAAGGTGTGGAAAAAGTAGAAAAAGGAGAAATGTTTTGAATTGCATAAGAAAGAGTGACAATGTGTCTCTCTAACCCCTTGAAAGAGGTTAAATGACTCAAAGAGTCAAGTGAATTGTGCCAAATGAATCAAAAGAAGTGCTTAAGGGAAGATTGAACCCACTTGAACAAAACATATCCTACCGAACCTACCCTTACCCAAAAGCCTTCACATTGACTCCACAAAAGCCCTATATGATCTTGAGTTGGGTGACGCTCGCGTTAGTGGATACTTACATGAGGGTCAAGCATATAGTACTTAGAGCTGGACTTGTGACATTTCCTTGAGAGAGACGAGTGAACTCCTATTAACCTCGGTTTGTGTGCTTATACTCTAAAAGGTGAGGTTTGCTTAGGGAGAGTTGAGGATGTATGAGTTTGGGTTCCACGGCGACTAAAGTAATTGAGAGAGTTCTTTGATGTAATGAGTCAATTCTTGATGCTCTTGTGTCACACTTGATCCATAGTTTCCAAGGTTTAAATGTTAATGATCCATTTGTATTGAGTGCAATTGTTAGTCCCAATTGATGCTTGTTGAGGTTACTTTAGGATAGCTGGAATTACTTGGACTGTCCTTTAAGGGGTGGGTCTTATTTTGTTTGCTTGAGGACAAGCAAAGGTTTAAGTTTGGGGGAGTTGATAAATCGGGATTTTAACATGTTTTATGCCCCTTCTTGCCTATGCTTTGGTTATAAATTGCTACAAAATAGTTCCAAAATGCTCACAAGTTGTGCTTGATTGCAGGTTTGATCGACAAAGTGACAAAATGTCAAAGATCGGCTCAAAAGGAGTGAAACCTGCTCAAGTATCAAAGATTAAGTGAATTGAGGAAAAGAGGGCCTAGTACGGACCGCGCAAAAGTGAATGCGGCCGCACTAGGAGGTTCAGAGACTTGACTAATTTGGGCTTAAGGCCACGCGATCGCGGTACTCGTTACGCGGTTCGCGGTGGTGACTTCGCGGCCGCACTACCTTTTTGTGCGGTCCGTGGAGCAGAGGTTCAGAGAGATGTGAAATCCCAAGTGTTAAGCCACGCGGTCCGCGGTCAAGCTTGTGCGGACCGCGCCTGTTGCCTTCGCGGCCGCGGTTCAATCCACGCGGTCCGCGGTCCTCAAGATCAGAGAAGCTGAAAGTTGAAGTTAAAGAGCCTGTGCGATCGCAGTCCTTTTTGTGCGGCCCGCACTGACCCCGTAGGGGTATTTTTGTCCAGTTTTTCCAGCCTAGTATAAATAGAACATTTTACCATTTTTAGGGAAGTTTTTGGGATTCGAGTAACAGTTGCGCTCGTGAGACTCGGTTTTGTAGCCATTTTTGGCACTTTAGCTTTAATTTTACGATAGATTCTTGTTATTTCTTAATTAATATGCTTAGTCCTTCATCTATTTCTTCATTTTCTCTTTCAAGCATGAGTAGCTAAACCCATTAGCTAGGGTTGTGGCTCAACCCTAGTGTGCGTAATTGATGGGTGTTGCCATCTAGGGTTAGATTGATTATGGGTGTTTGTTATTTGGGTTGATTTTATGTTTTTATTTAAGAATTGGTGGTTGCAAACACTGATTCAAGCTTTGTGGGTTTGACTCTTCTTGAAAAAGAGAGTTTATGACCTCAAAATTGACCCAACAAGGAATTGGGATGGACTCATGAGAAATGATAGCCCCAATTAACGGGTTAAATCTCGAGAGAGTAATCACCCTACTTGAACCCTAGTTGCTTGATCTAATTGGCCTACCCAATTGGTCTAGAGAGAGTTAATTGGGTAAAATCACTCTCTCTACCGAGAGGTGTGAGAGTGGGTACAATTGTGCAACGTTTATAGCATAAGCCCCAAATATGTCAATCTATCCTTAGTAACATCTACCCGTCAATTAGCCACCTAGGTAGTGTCACGACCCTAGTGCCTTTCTTCCCATTAGATACAACTTAGCACTATTTTAGTAGCATAATTTAGCGTTAATCATTAGTTTTATCCTAGTAGTTATAAAATCAAAAACCAAGAATGTTTGAAGTGACATTAGGAGTACAAACACATCTCTAGACTAGACAGAAAATCCAACTCCACTACTAGCTCCCTGAGGAAATCGATCCCGACCTCTATTCGGGTAAAAGCTATTGCGACCCGCTCTTCCTACCTTGGTGTAGCGTCGAGTTGGCAGCGATCAGGTAATACCTGGATGCGATAGAAATAAAGTTTTCGAAAATATGCACTTATTGATGGAATAAAATCATCTTGTAAAACATAATGGTGTATAATATCAAATAAATTAGATGAGCTAATGACTGTGACACTTTTAGAGACATTGCGTCTTCCTTGCATTAGAATTTTGAGGGTCCTCCTCAAAATTCTGCTCCAGTTTAGTAAGTGACCCTTCGGTCGTTCTGCATGTGACGAAATTTGTTGGATCTGCTCCGAAATTTTGATAATCCTTCTCAAAATTTTTCCCCAGTTACTTAACCGACTTCTGACAGTTTGCATATGATGACGTCGGTTGGGCTTGCTCCAGAATTTTGAGGGTCCTCCTCAAAATTCTGTCCCAGTTTCTGGTTCTGGAGGAAATGAAGATTTTATTAAGCTGTGACCGTACCCACAGGGCTGTCTACGTATCCCCTCTTAAACGGGAATCAGGTCAAGTGTAGTTCAGTTATATTAGATGAAGAAATGTATACAATCTAAACATAGTATCTCTTGGCTGCATCTGAATTGATAGGTTTTGGCCAAACTTCTCCGTCTATTTCTGCAAGTATGAGTGTTCCTCCTGTTAGTACCCTGTGAACCATGTAGGGACCTTGCCAGTTGGGTGAAAATTTCCCTTTGGCTTCATCCAAATGTGGGAAGATCCGCTTCAGCACCAACTGCCCCGCGAATTGCCTTGGTTTGACCCTTTTGTTGAAAGCTCTGGACATTCTATTCTGATAAAGCTGACTGTGACATACTGCATTCATTCTTTGTCCATCTATGAGGCTAGTTGCTCATAACGGCTCCTTATCCATTCTGCATCACTGAGTTCGGCTTCTTGTATGATCCTTAAAGAAGGAATTTCTACCTCGGATGGAATGACAGCCTCGGTACCACAAACCAATAAATAGGGAGTTGCCCCAGTTGATGTGCGGACTGTGGTACGGTACCCCAATAGGGCAAAGGGTAACTTCTTGTGCCATTGTTTGTGATTTTCTACCATCTTCCTTAATATCTTCTTGATGTTCTTGTTGGCAGCTTCCACATCTCCGTTCATTTGAGGCTTGTATGCTGTATAGTTTTTGTGCTTGATTTTGAAGGTTTCACACACGGATTTCATTAGATCACTGTTGAGATTGGAGGCATCATCAGTGATGATGGACTCGGGAACCCCGAATCGACAAACAATATGATCCCTAACAAAATTTGCGATGACTTTCTTGGTTATAGCTTTGTAAGATGCAGCCTCCACCCATTTAGTGAAATAGTCGATGGCCACTAAAATGAACCAGTGCCTGTTAGAAGCGGTAGGCTCAATCGGACCGATGACATCCATTCCCCAAGCGGCAAAAGGCCAAGGTGCACTTGTTGCATTGAGTTCATTTGGTGGTACCATTATCATGTCTGTATGAATCTGGCATTGGTGGCATTTCTAGACGTATCGGATGCAATTTGTTTCCATGGTCATCCAAAAATATCCCGCTCTAAGTATCTTTTTGGCTAGAACAAAACCATTCATATGTGATCCGCAAGTTCCGGCATGTATCTCCTCGAGCAATTTGGAAGCCTCTTTTGTGTCAACACGCCTCAACAATCCCAGATCAGGAGTTCTTCTATACAGGTTTCCTCCGCTTTGGAAGAAGTACAGCCTCCGCAGTGTGCGTTTCTGAGTATGGTTCGCCTGTTTTGGATATTTTCCTTTTTCCAAATATTCCTTGATGTCGTGGAACCAAGGTTTTCCATGCGTTTCTTCTTCAACATGAGCACAGTAAGCCGGCTGATTATGGATTTTCACTGGGATGGGATCGGTGAAATTCTTGTCTGGATGTTGTATCATTGATGACAAGGTGGCTAGTGCATCTGCGAACTCGTTCTGAACTCTTGGAACATATTTGAATTCTATCTTTGTGAACCTCTTCATCAATTCTTGCACATGATACAAGTATGGTAGTATCTTGGTGTTTTTCGTAGCCCATTCTCCTTGAACCTGATGTACCAGAAGATCTGAATCGCCAATTACCAGCAACTCGTGTATATTCATATCGATGGCCAAATTGAGCCCCATAATGCAAGCCTCATATTCTGCCATATTATTGGTGCACTGGAACCTAAGCTTTGCGGATACCGGATAATGTTGACCTGTTTCTGATACCAATACCCACTCATTTGAAACTGGCAACTCCATCGAAGAACATTCTCCAATCGTCATAGGCTTCAGGAATGTCCTCTCCTACGAATGACACTTCTTCGTCAGGAAAATACCTTTTTGGTGGTTCGTATTCTCCTCCCACAGGATTTTCAGCAAGATGGCCTGCCAATGCTTGACCTTTGACTGCCTTCTGAGTTACATAGATGATATCGAACTCACTTAACAATATCTGCCACTTGGCTAAATTCCTGGTTGGCATAGGCTTCTGAAAGATGTACTTCAGAGGATCCATTCTTGATATAAGGTAGGTGGTATAGGCACAGAAGTAATGCCTCAATTTCTGAGTTGTCCATGTCAAAGCACAGCAAGTGTGTTCTAGCAGAGAGTACTGTGTTTCGTAAGGTGTGAGCTTCTTACTCAAGTAATATATGGCTTGCTCCTTTCATCCTTTCTCATCATGTTGTCCCAAAACACAGCCGAAAGCCTCATCTAATACGGACAGATAGAGTAGCAAAGGTCTCCCAGGTTTTGGTGGGATTAGGACTGGTAGCATGGACAGGTATTCCTTAATTTTGTCAAAAGCCCTTTGACAATCTGCAGTCTAACTGGTTTCAGCATCCTTCGTTAACATTTTGAAGATGGGTTCACATATTACTGTGGATTGTGCTATGAAGCGGCTGATGTAGTTGAGACGTCCCAGGAAGATCATCATGTTCTTTTTGCTCTTCGGGGGTGGTAACTCTAAGATAGCCTTAACTTTGGACGGGTCCAACTCAATTCCTCAGCGACTGACAATGAATCCCAATAATTTTCCTGCAGGAACCCCGAATGCACATTTTTGCGGGGTTCAGTTTTAAATTGTATCTTCGTAGCCTGTCAAAGAACTTCCTCGAGTCTGCTAAGTAATCTGTGGCCCTCTTGGATTTAACGATGACGTCATCAACATACACCTCTATTTCCTTGTGTATCATATCATGAAAGATGGTCGTCATGGCTCTCATATAGGTAGCCCCAGCATTCTTTAGACCGAATGGTATCATTTTGTAGCAGTACACTCCCCACGGTGTGATGAAGGCCATTTTCTCCGCGTCTTCTTCGTCCTTCCAGATCTGATGATAACCTGTGAAGCAATCTACAAAGGATTGGAGATCATGCTTGGCACAATTGTCGATCAGAATGTGTATATTTGGCAGTGGGAAATCGTCCGTGGGACTTGCTCTATTTAAATCCCGATAGTCAACACACACTCTGACTTTGCCATCTTTCTTTGGAACCGATACGATGTTGGCTAACCAGGTTAGATACTCAACTACCCTGAGGACTTTGCCCTTGATCTGCTTAGTGACTTCTTCCTTGATTTTTACGCATATGTCTGGTTTGAATATTCTGAGTTTCTGCTTTACCGGCGGACACATTGGATCGGTAGGCAACTTATGAGCCACTATGGATGTACTCAGGCCCGTCATATCATCGTATGACCATGCAAAAATATCCTCATATTCTTTCAGGAAACGAGTATATTCCTCTTTTTCTGACCGTGATAGGTGAATGCTTATGCGGGTCTCCTTGATGGTTTCGGCATCTCCCAAATTGATTGCCTCGGTTTCGTCCAGGTTAGGATTAGGTTTGTTCTCAAAATTCTCAACGTCTCGGATAACTTCCTTAGGTATTTCATCCTCTTCTTCTGAGTCACTATCCTTATATTGCGTTGTCTCATTACATGTCACAGTCATCGGTTCATCAGGAAAAGCAATAATAATGATGTAGAGAAAAAAAATGTAAAAGATAATAATAAATACTAAATAACAATGCATTAATTAAATTTTGAAAACATCCAAACCAAGTACGGCTTGATGACTGGAGCAATTATTTTGAAACAAAATGCGTCTTTAAAACAAAATACTGGAAATATCTTAAATGCCTAAAATGGATATTATAACAGGTCAGGCTAATCGCCAAGCTACCCAGAAACTCGACGGGCCCGGGATGGTGTAACAGTCCAATTCTTGAGAACAGCTCCCTTCTCCACGGTCTGAATGATAAGGCCTTCTTTCTCTTCCTCCTCAACTATCACATTGCAATCCATGTCCTCGTCTTCCAGAAACAAATTCCTTAACCCAGCCAAAGCTTTCTCCTCTGCAGATCCTCATATTGTGTCGGCCTGGTGAAAGGTCTGACTCAGATGTGGCACTGGCTGCTCGAAAGGGTAATAATGACCACGCCATGGCGGCGACCAATCATTATATTCTTGCCAGGTGTATAGATATCCAAGCCCAAAAGTAGTGCCGTGACGTTTCAACTGTATCGGTTTGGTAATGCCCTAGAGTTTCTTCCAAGCCCTTGGTTGGGTTCATACCCAGACCATGCCAGTATGCTTTCTATTTTGCTACTCCACCACTTATCTTTCTTAATTGCGTTGACATGCTCAATGCGGTGATAAGTTTCTCCGCCCAACTTTCTTCTATTTTCGACAACCGGGACAGTTTGACTGGTGTAAATGGGGTTACTTCCATCTCCGTGAATGATTACCTCCTTATGATTCCATTCGAACTTCACGGCCTGGTGTAGTGCTGAAGCCACAGCTCCAACCGCATGTATCCAAGGTTGTCCCAATAGAAGATTGTATGTAGCTGATATGTCTAATACTTGGAACTCAACATCAAACCAAGTCGGGCCCATCTGCAGAAAAAGGTTAATCTCCCCAATCGTGGCCCTTTGAGACCCATCAAATGCCTTCACGTTCATACTCCCTGCTCGTATCTCGTGGAAATCCTTGCCCAACCTTTTTAGAGTAGTCAATGGACAAATATTGAGGCTTGAACTGCCATCTACTAAGACTCTGGCGATAAATTTGTCCTCGAACTGTACTGTGATATGCAGTGCCCTGTTGTGACTTAAACCTTCAGGTGGTAGTTCATCTTCGTGGAAGGTGATCTTATGACTCTCCAGCATTTGCCCTACCATGTTGGCCATCTCTCCACCGGTGATGTTGTTGGGCACATAAGCTTCATTCAACACCTTCATCAGAGCGTTCCTATGCGCCTCAGAATTTTGTAGCAACGACAGGATGGATATCTGGGCGAGAGTCGTGTTCAGATGATCAACGACAAAGCATTCCCTTGCTTGTACTTTCCTCCAAAGATCATCTGGACCGGTTTCAATGACGGGTTATTTTGTAGCAGCTTCCTTGCTTATTCCTCCCAAATTTTTGGGTGTATAGATCCTTCCAGTTCTGTTCATCCCATATGAAGCACCAGATTCTTCCATCTTTGCTTTTCCCTTTCTCCTAGCTTCGGCAACGTAATCCCAGGGTATAGCGTTGGATTGGAAGGAGGTGTGGGTGCTACCGTCACAGTAAAGGCTGTGGGTATTTCTACTTCAAATGGAGCCGGTGTAGTCGCAGGTGCTGTTACTTCAACTTCAAACGGGACTAATGCGGCTACTTCAACTTCGACTGGCGGTTGTATTTGTACCATAATAGGAGTGAGTGTGACTGTAGGTTTAGGGTCATCACCTTCCCAAATAAGCCCAATCGACCCCTCCGGATCCCATTCTTCATCATTTTCTATCACATTTACTCCTTCACTCCTATGATCTGGAAGGGGATTATTTCGGACATTTGGCGCGACTTCCTTTGCTTGTATGACTTTGGTATCAATCAGGGTTTGAATCTTGTCTTTCAGAGTGCGGCATTCATCAATAGTATGCCCTTTCATGCCAGAATGGTATGCACAGGTTTTGTTTGGGTTGACCCACTGGGAGGGGTTTTCCATTGCAACAGCAGGAATGGGGGTAACATATCCGGCAGAATATAATCTTTCATATAGTTGGTCAATGGGTTCAGCAATAGGGTTATATTTTCTGGGTGGCCTGCGATCCAAATTGGGTCTGGGTTTTGGATAGTTTTGACAGGTTGGAGGTGAATGGTAATAGGTTGGCTGGGTATTATAAGTGTGATAGGCGGTAGCGGGTTGAGAATATCTGGGAAGTGAGGGTTGGTATGTAGGTGGAGGTATTTGGTATGTGAGTGGAGATTTTGGGCCTTGGGCCACCATCACTGCCCCTACTTCTTTCTTCTTCGATATACCCCCTGACTGTAACGCTTTGTTCGTAGGCTGCAATGCCTCAAAATTGGTCACCATCCCATTCTTGATCCCTTCATCCATTCCCCGAGTTTGATGACGTCGGAGGACTTGTGATTTTCGATTACCATTAACCTTTCATAGTATTATGGATCTTGGGCCCTGACGAAGAATTTATTCATCTGTTCTTCCTCTAGTGCCGGCCTGACCTTTGCAGCTTCTGACCTCCATCGAGTAGCATACTCGCGGAAAGTCTCTATTGGTTTCTTCTTTAGATTTTGTATGTAGAAGACATCCGGTGCATTCTCTGTGTTAAACCTGAATCGATCCATGAAGTCTGACGCCATGATTACCCAATTAACCCACTTCTTGGGATTCTGACTGATATACCAAGATAGGGCATCTCCAGTGAAACTCCTCATGAACAGCTTCATGCAAATCCTTTCATCTTTCCCAACACCCACGAGCTTATCACAGTATGTTCTCAAATGTACGTTCGGGTCAACCGTTCCTTCAAACATTTCGAACTTAGGAGGTTTGTAACCCTCCAGCAGTTCCACATCTGGCTGAATGCATAGATCCTCATAATTCAGACCTTCAATTCCTTTACCTCCTTCAACACCCCGGACTCGGCTTGTGAGCTTCTTGAGCTCTTCGGCCATGCTCTTAATAAGCAGGTCCTTCTCGGTAAATTATGAAGTGTATGATGTTGGTTGAGTAGAGTGAGGTAAGGTTTCCACGTATATGGGATTGTTTTGGTGGGTGCCAGGGGTTGGAGTGTAGTGGTGATCGTTAGTTGAGTTTTGCGGATCAGGGATAGGTTGCGGGGTATTCTGAGGAGTATGGTAAGTGGTTTGTGGGTATTGAGTAGGAAGATGTTGGTGCTGAGGGGGAGTGGGTATTGGTGGAGGATTAGGATTTTGGGGAGGAGTTGCATATTGGTAGGGTGCGGGAGGATTTTATGGACGTTGGTTTGGTGTGTTTTGAGGAGGTGCTGGGTTTTAAGAATTTTGTTGGTTAACGTCTGGGACGTTTAGGGTGAGGGAGAGGTTGGCCAAGTTGCGGACCTGCTCAAGTTCTCCTTGCAACTCCAGTATTTTCTAGTCTAATTGTAGGACCAAATCATTCTGGGCTAGAATACTTCGACCGTCTAAAGTTTCAACATTCTCACATTTTCTTTTCGGATACCACTCATATCATCCATCTTAACCTTTCCCTTGCTTTTTGGATTACTTGGAGGAGGAGGTGGTGGAGGGCCTCTAGATCTGGTGTGATATGTTGATGATGCCAGTATGTGCGAACCAACCTTAAGGGATGGGAATAATCAAAGTAAAGAAAAAAAACAAAAGGTAGACAAGTCAGTAAGGATTCTAACAAATATTTACACATATTGCGGAAACGTAAATTTGCGTCCTAATTTGGGGAACCTCGTTGCGCCCGAGGTAGTCCTAGCGACAAGTAGATTTGGAGAGATTTAATGCTGATAAATGCCTCATTTCATTAATGTAATAAATAAGACGAACCTAAAAACGATGACAAATAAATGAGTTACTAATGGCATCTGCCTTATTACATTTGAATTCCCAAAATGACTCAAAACAGATAAACTTAATCTACTTGGTCCTGGAGGGACCTTCCCCATATTTGGCCCTCTTGGCTCCATCAATCAGATTCCCCAGGTCATGCATGTCCAGCATCACGTATGCCCTTGCTAGATGTCCTCCTTCGTTGCCTTCTGCATTCTGACAATCTACGACCCTTTTCCTCATCTTCCCTTCCAATTCCATTAGACCCTGCTCTAAGTACTCCAATCTTTTCGCCGACCTTGTAGCCATTTCTTTCCACTCGTTGATTGATTCCATGTCGAACTTGTGTTGCTCCAGATGATTGGCTTCGGATTCAAGGACCCTCTTGCGTAGCCTCTCATACTTCACTTGTGCTTCAGCAACTTCATATATGACCCTATTTCCTTGACCAACCCTTGGCTCGAATATTCCTGTTATGTTATCTTCTAACCATGATGGGTAGAAGTACACATGACCGGCATGATATCGATCTGGCTCGATGGTATCCTTTTCCACGATAACCTTCAAATGCCACATGCATTGGGCCTCACATTTGTATGGAACGGCATCATCCTGAAAATCGGCTCTGTAGTGGCTCATTTTGGAGATTCGTGGTATGACTCGTTTTCTACCAGCTTGTCTCATAACCCTGATAGGGACATAGGGATGTATTCCCCTTAACCCAATCAACACCAAGTGCGGAACATCCCTGGATCTGATGATGAATCCATCAGTAGGGAACCACTCGAACATCCAGTGAACCTGGTCCTCGGTCAAATTGTTGAAAAACTGTGCCCATTTTGTAGCGTTCTCTGGCTGTGCAAATCTGTCTGGGATAAAGGTCATTCTTTTAGGATGGTGGAAAGCGATGTGATCATTCCATGGTCTCCATGGAAACTCTTGGCGGTACTGACCCCTCTAAAGATGTTCTAACAACCAAATCTGTAGTAGAAAGTTACAAACATCAAAGTGTTTGAACCCTTCTTGCAACGATCCAGAGCCTGGTATATGTCTGCTACAATCATCGGGACAATAGTATAGGTTTGTCCCTCAATTCCCTCCATTAAAGCTCTGGTTACCATGGCCAACCTAGTGTGAATTCTGTCCCTTTGGCTTGGGAACACTGTCATACCCAGAAAGCAGACGATGAATACAAAAACCCTGCGATGAGTCCAACCTAGGGAAGTGATGGAGAATTCATCATGAAAGATACGATACGATTTGTTGTGTCCGTATCGTTCATAGAGGAAGTCAAAGGGTATGTAAGACTTCTTCAAGCACTCCAAGTCCTCATTCTTTCTCAGGCCCATTATTTTCAGAAACCCCCTAGTATTGCGATTTTCTGGTACTAGTAAACCGGGACTATCCCATGGTAATCCAGCGAACCCTCTGATTTCCTCTAGGAGAGGAGTCATTTCTATGTCACCGAAACGGAATACATCTCTTTCTCCGTCCCAAAACATAGTAGCAGCTTCGATCTGCATGTTGTTTGGTTAGATGTCCAATAAGGAGGGTAGATTTCCAAGAACCCTTTTCACGTGGTTTTTATTGCTTGGCGAAAGATTTTCCCACCAATCTAACAGCAATGGTGGCATGCTTCGGACCATGCCGAACCTGGGGACTTCGTGCCTCATTTTTTGCAAAATAAACAGAGTTAGACCCTTGCCCCCTCCGGATTCGACTACTTACACATTAACGGTTAGCATGTCGGCATTTTATCTCTCCAAATAATGCACATATCGTGATTGCATCCATTGGGATTATGGAAATCCCGGTGGACTTTGGACAAGGCTTTCTTAGAGGGTTATTATGTGGACAGCATACTAACCCCGGCTAGGTTTGACCATGATGCATGTACAATTATTATCAGAGCAAGGTTTCTATAGAAGTCTAGACTGGTACCCTCAAGCGGACAACTTGAGAGGGAAAGGCACGAAACCGTCGACTGCACCGCTGATCGACTAGTTTTACCACAAATAAGCCTTTCCGAGTTTAAAGGGTGATTTTAGGAAGAGCGCGGACACTCATCAAGTGCCGCTATGGTATTAGTACGCACGAGTGGAATATGATGTTGAGCATGGAGTTATGCAAAAGAAAACAACACGTTGTCAAGTATTTGCATGATGAATAATGATGAAATGCAATATTTAATAATTGTAAAGACATTTAAGAAAAGAAAAACAAGGAGATAAGTCAGTTTCCATAGTAAAAGTGATAAAGCAGGGGAGGGAGGTCATAAATGAATAAGGATAGACAAATAAATTCACATAGAATGGGAAGGGGTGTGCAAGTATTAAAGACATGCTTAAAGACTGATTCACAGACAAGTTCATTATGGTAAGAGCCTAAAGATATCCCCAGAAGAGTCGCCATGCTGTCGCGCCCCCTTTGTCTCGCGAAATCGTGTTTTGACATTATTGGGACAACTCTTTTCCTTTTGGGATGGGGTAAGGGATTTGAAGAGTCGCCACCTAACGGATTAAGGTGCGTTAGGGCACCTAGAGCAATTAACTCATGAAAGTAGTTTACATCACTAGATGTCGGGTAAGGGCTCAAAATTACCTTGAGGGGAAGGTGTTAGGCACCCCTCGAGGTCCACAATAGTGGGTCCCGGCCGAACTTAAATTAAGCGAATTAGTCTTAAAAGGGTAGAAAAACAAATTAGACAGATACAATATTCAACTTATTTTTACACAGGAGTATAGGGGGGGTGGTCCTAAGTTTTTTAGCCTATAGGATCATTCCATGCAATGCTTTGCAACTCCCTCAAGTCGGGGTTTTACTCATAGCATTAGCGCATGGGCTATCATTTCCTTTACTACCCAATTACTATCTTTCAGTTGTTACCTAAGCGTTCTAATAGCTTCTAACTCGTGCCTTATGCGTGCACTACCCGTCCCTTACCTATGGTCCTGGA
This sequence comes from Nicotiana attenuata, assembly GCF_001879085.1. Taxonomy (NCBI): domain Eukaryota; kingdom Viridiplantae; phylum Streptophyta; class Magnoliopsida; order Solanales; family Solanaceae; genus Nicotiana; species Nicotiana attenuata. The sequence goes on from NW_017675123.1 coordinate 45,265, forward strand.
GGTATTTAGGTCCTCTATGTAGGATGGTTCTTTTTTTTGGTTGGAAAAATAGACTATATTATAAACGGTTAAACAAGTACAACATAATTGTTTAGTGGATGCGTACTATTGCTTAAAATGAGAAAAGTTAGGCGACAAACAAAAATCAAATAGGACTATCATGTAAGGAGCAAATAAGGGCTCATATTAACCTCCATAAGTAGACAACAAATACACGCAATTAAATCAGCAAACTTTGTTAATTTAGGATCCTATAGACAGGATATCTAGATGAGCAGAACAGATATAAAGAAGCAGTTTATTAAGGCAAGCATCAGGACCTACTGGTTTGCCTACTAATTTTATGAAGCTTTGAATCTGGGCATTTTTAGGCAGTAAAATATCACAATTTTAGACCCCAGAATCATTAATAGCCCTACAGATTTGCCTAAGTGATTAACAGAATCCTATAGGCATGGTATGTACAACTGTTAGTTATAGACCTATAACATGGTTTCTAAGCAAGTTACTGATTTTAACCCATAAGGACAGGTTTCATCTCTTTAGATCCTATAGGCATGCTTTCTAAGTTGCAGGATTAATTTAACTCCTATAGATATGATTTCTAAGTGTTGACTTGATTTAAACTCCTATAAACATGATCTCTAAGTTTACAAACTGATTTCACCCTACATGCATGATATCTATTAGTTTAAATCCTATAGACATAATTTCTTGGTCTGAAACCGATTCCTTTTATTCCTATAGGCATGGTATCTAAGTTTTATTTCCTATAGGCATGGTATCTATTAATCATACGTGGGCAGAATTTTTAAGCAAATTGCCAGGAAAGTTTATCAATTCACACAAATTGAATCCTATATACATGATCACTAATGCACGTTGGGATTGGAAATATGTGTAGATCCTATGAACAGGATTTCTAATGCAGAATTAACAGAAAGCCTATAAGCAATATCTCTAGTATGCCAAAAAATGTGAAAATACAAAGTCACAAACAACCAGAAAAATACTATAGGCAGGATCTCTAAACAAGTATGGCATTCGCATGATTCGATCAACATAATTAAACCCTATAGGCAGGATTTCTACCCAGTTTTAAATGAAGATATAGAAAGAAAAAAAACCAATTTTTACTAATAAACCCCAGATCTGTTTATTACAGCCCTGAATGAATAAATTACATAACAGTATCTATTACACTATAGGGAACCTTAGCAGGCCAAATATAAACCTGGGAACCAGGCCTTCAAACACATCAGCTCTGAAACAATAGCAGTGATCCATTCACAACACCTTAAACAAAGCTTCCAGTGTGTCAAAGTTCCCAAAGAGCCTCAGGGACCCCGGGCAATGCTCACACTAGAACCACATATTCAACACAAAATTCATAAAAGATTGGAAAACCATCCCCAAATTGTCAGAGTTCAAAGGAGTCTCATTGACCCTAGGCAGTGCTCACACTGGGGGTGGTAGGAACCTAGATAGCTAAGAGTAGAAGTTTGAAAACCAGTACATCGGGGGGTAAGGGGACAGGTTTAGAAAATAGCTTAATTTTCAAAAGCACAACAGATTCAGATTACAGGATTGCAAACAGAACTGCGCCAAGAAACAAACAGAATTCATGTTCAGAACATAGTTCAAATAAATTTGCATTTTTGATTAGGCTAGATCCTTATGCTAATATTAAACAACCATTGCTTAAGTACAGAAACAATCGGTAAGGAGACAGGGAACATGAATTAGTCACATATTTGATTACATGCTTGCAATATCTAGCAATGTTCAGAACAGGGAACACACAGCTGAATTAGACAGGGTTTCACATTATTGAAGGTAACTTAGTTTAGCATTATCACTAAGTGGGATCATGTAGTCGCATAGAAAGCAGAAGCATGCTGAAAATTTAAATAGACTAATCGAATAAAGCATATAGAACAGAATAGAATAGTAGGAGTTAAGGCATATCAGTTGAGAAGAAAGCAAACAGGAATGCAATAGTAGTTAGAATCCAGAGAATCTGGCCATGGCTTTCAGCCGGCCAAATAGTGCAGAAATCAGAACAATAGAAAGAGAAAGCTCAAGTTTTTGAGAGCAGAGAGTTTGAAAGTTGTAAAGTTGTTCTAAAAGAGGTTGTAAAAGCGTGTTTAAAATCAGAACAAGGGAAGGATTTTTATAGCATACAATAGAGCAAAACAAATAAGGTGATGACCAACCACACACAAATAAGGTATGAAAATCAATTAACAATCAATTAAGGTCAGCATGAATCAATTAACAGGACAGAATCGAGTAAGTATCACTTAATTTAAGAAAAATCTCACACGGAATCAATCAGTGATTAAGAATAAGGTTAAATAAGGTAAGAACTAATTTCAAAATCAAATGGGAGTCAGAACACAAAATCAAGCCAGTAGTACGGATAATTAATCACATAAGTAAGGTAAGAACAGGTAAAATCTTAATAAGGAAATACTGGTACTAAAAGGAAAGCTGATTCCCAGACCCTAATTTAGGTATGTAGAATTAATTAACACTTAATTGACAGAACTAAAGGTAAACAGGCAAAAGACAGTTGAATAAATAGTCAAACAATCGAAACCCTAAGAAATACAAAGACATATAGATAGAGCTTGATTAAATCAAGTAAAAATCAGTCAAAAAAGTAAATAAGAAAATCAGAGATGAAAACATATATCGTAAATAGCCTCTCTGCCCTATCGGGGTAGGGGTAAGGTCTGCGTACACATTACCCTCCCCTGACCCCACTTTGTGAGATTTTACTAGATAGTTGTTGTTGTTGTTGTAGAGATGAAAACATTTAAACGCTAAAACCTTTTTTGCAAAAATCCATCAGGAATCAAAACCCTAGCTTTTAGGGTAAATGAAATCGGTCAATAATAATAGTAAAGATAGAAAATTCTAAGGGAGAAATACCAAACAAACACAAAATCACATCAGATCTAAAGAGATCTAAATGGATTCAACCAGAAAATAGCTAGGTTTATGAAAATAGACAGAAGCGAAACAAATCTGGTTTGAACCAAAGATTTGAAACCCCAAAAATACGAAAATACTCATACTCACAGGTATCAAAGTGAACATAGATGGAATAATCGAGAAATGAGAGACTGTGAACCAGATTTGGTTCGAGTCTCTTGAGATCCACATTAAGTAACATAGAAATCGTATAGCCAGTAGAGAGGATAAGGCATGAAATCGAAGGAAAATCCCATGAATCAAGAGGGGAGTTGTGACGGCGGGGCTAGGGTTTGAGGGGGGTCAGAGAGAAGAGAGGAGAGAAGGGATCCAAAGGCGGCGGGTTGGGGGGAAACTGAGGGTAGGGTTTGGGGTTTGGTACATTAAAAGGGGTCGGTTGATTTAGGGTCGTTGATCTTCTGAGATCAACGGTCAAGATTAGATTTAGGTAAGGCGGGTACGGGTATTTAGGTTTGGGTATGGGTAGTTGGGTTTGGGTATTGGGTTATGGGTTAGGATAATTGGGCTGGCTAGTATTGGGCTGGGAGGTCCGAAAATTTAATTAAAAAGGGCTATGTTTTAAATACCCACTTAAATTAATAAAATAATTTATAAAAATAATTAATAAATGATAAAAATGCTATTTGTATATGAAAATAATTTAAGATAATTACTTAATATTATAAAAATATAAAAAGTCATTTTCAGTATAGATAATATAATTATGCATATATATGGGCTATTATTGCAAAATGTGCAATTCTAGCCTTAAAATGCAAATATAATTATAAAAAAATGAAATAGAAATATTTAAGCACTATATGGTCTTAAATGATAAATTTAGATGATTAAATCATCATAAAAATAATATGAGGGGTAATTATTGGATATTTGTATAATAAAAATGCAGAAATAACTTGATATAAAGCTTTAAAAATTATACAAAAATAATAGGAATACTTGTGCATGTATTTAAATGCATGTGCACTATTTTTTTAAAAATATATATGCATATTTAAAAATATATGAGCGAAAAATTAGGTATCAACAGTGACAACATTTTTCTTTGTGATGTTCTTGGTGGCCGCTGCTAATTTGGCGAGGCCGTCTGCTTCGATGCTTTGTGCTCGAGGTATCTGGTCAAGTCGACATTCATCGAATTCCGCTAGCAATTTATGAATTTCTGTCTGGTATCGTTGTAGCCTCTGCTATTTGATTTGGAAAGTCCTTGTGACTTGGTTGACGACAAGTTGTGAGTCGCATCTAAGGATGAATCGGCGTGCTCCGTATTTGAGGGCTAGTTTCAATCCTGAAATTACAGCCTCATACTCGGCCTCATTATTAGTCATATCAGGGCACCGTATGGACTAGCGAATGACTTCACCTGTTGGGACCTCGAGTACGAGTCCGAGTCAAGATCCTGACGCATTGGACGCGCCATCGGTATATAGGATCCATAGGTCGGGCAGATCAGATGAGGTCCGTGAAATTTCCTTTTCGACCTCTTTTATTACTTTGGCGCTGAAATCGGCGACAAATTCGGCGAGTACGTGTGACTTTATCGTTGTTCGCAGCTGATACATTATATCATGCTCGCTCAATTCTATGGCCCATTTGGCCAATCTCCCTGATAGTTCGGGTTTATGCAGGATACCTCTTAAGGGGAAGGTTGTCACCAGTGATATGGGGTGGCATTGAAAATAGGGTGTAAGCTTTCGTGAATCTACGACCAACGCCAATGCCAACTTCTCGAGGTGAGGGTACCTCGTTTCGGCATCGACAAGAGTTTTGCTAATGTAATAGATCGGGGATTGCGTACCTTTATCCTTGCGGACCAATATTGCGCTTACCGCGACTTTTGATACGGCCAAGTATACAAGGAGGCGTTCACCGAGTTCTGCTTTGGCGAGTAGCAGGGGAGATGATAAGTATGCTTTTGGTTCTCTCAAGGCCTCGATGCATTCTGTATTCCACAGGAGTCCATTGTCCTTTTTGAGCACGTTAAAGAACTTGTGGCATCTGTCGGAGGATCGCGAGATGAATCTTGATAGGGCAGTTGTGCAACCCGTCAATTTTTGTACTTGTTTCTTGCTGGTTAACACTTCGGATATTCCCTCAATGGCCTTGATTTGGTCGGGATTGACCTCAATTCCTCTTTGTGACACCAAGAACCCGAGGAACTTGCCTGAAGTTACGCCGAAGGCATATTTTTCGGGGTTCAGTTTCATATCGTACTGCCTCAGTATTTTGAAGGCTTCCTTTAGGTGGTCTATGTTATCTTCCTTTCTTTTTGATTTAACCAACATGTCGTCTATGTATACTTACATTGTTCTGCCGAGCTGGTTCTTGAACATTTTGGTCACCAATCTTTGATAAGTCGCTCTTGCGTTCCTCAAGCCAAATGGCGTGACCCGATAACAGTATGTTCCTTGGTAGGTGATGAAAGTGGTCTTCTCTTGGTCATCTTCCTCCATGAGGATTTGGTTGCAGCCTGAGTAGGCGTCTAGGAAACTCAACAACTCGTGCCCTGCCATTGCATCAATGAGTTGATCGATATGAGGTAGAGGAAAGGAGTCCTTTGGGCAGGCCTTGTTTAGGTCCGTGAAATCCACGCACATTCGCCATTTCCTGTTTTTCTTTTTGACCATGACTACATTGGCGACTCACTGAGGATACTTTGATTCTCGGATGGAGCCGTTAGCGAGTAATTTATCCACTTCCTCGCTGACGGCCTCGTTAATTTTCTTCTTGCTTGTCATACTGGGGGTAGAATGGATCAATTTATGTGTGGCGACGTCTTTCAGAATCCCTGGTATATCTGCATGGGAGAAAGCAAACAGATCGGCATTATTGGTTAAAAATTCATGAAATTTACCTGGCTCGGAGAGCTTATGGCCTATATAGGCCTTTTTGTTGCTGTCGCTACTATCCAGTTGGACGGGGTCGAGATCTTCTATTATCGATCCTACGGCCTCCACGATGTCGGGGTCCTTAATAACGTCTTTTCGATCATTGGGTTCAGACCCCGACTTCGTTAATTGCTATGATTCTGAGCTTGTTCCTTTTAGTTGTTGAGTGAATGTGCAATCTTGGGTGATGCGGTAGCATTCTTGGGTTGTGCGTTGTTCGCCTCGGATGTTGGATATTCCCCACGGGGTAGGGAAGGTATAGACTGGACGGGATGGCCCTCATGGCATGTATCCATGGTCGTCAAATGATTGCGTTGTAAGTTGTATCCTGGTTCATGACGTGGAACGTTGTTTCCAAGGTGATACCTCCGGCCAAGATGGGTAGTATTATTTCTCCTGAGGTTCATTCGACTGCATTGTTAAAGCCCGTTAGTGTTATGCAGCGTGATACTATCTTGTCCTCGAGTCGCATTTGTGTGAGTACTCGAGGATGGATAATACACACGCCGCTTCCGTCGTCTACCATTATTCTCTTAACATCAGTATCCAAAATACGTAAGGTAATGACAAGAGCATCGAAGTGAGGAAAAATCAAACCGTTAGTATCTGACTTATCGAAGATGATACTTTCTTCGAGGTCATCATACAGATCGTGAGTGATTGACCGCTTCAGCTTGTGTGTGGTGGTAAATTTTATGTGGTTGACTGCTGCTTCGTCGCCTCCACAGATGATCATTTGAATGGTGCGGGCAGGAGAGGGCGGTTTTGGAGGCCCCTGGTGTTGTTCCCGTCCGCGACCAAAGTTGGCTCGTCCTCGATCACTCATTAACTTTTTCAGGTGTCCTTGGTTCAGCATGTTAACCTCTTCTTGCCGCAGGGCTATGCAGTCCTCGGTCCTGCGACCCCGCTCCTGGTGAAATTCACAAAGGACGTTCGACTTTCGGGTACTGGGGTCGGACTTCATTTTTTGTGGCCACTTCACCTTCGTGCCAAGCTTCTCTAGTGCGTACACTACTTCTGAAAGAGAAACACAAAAATTGTGAGCGGATAAGAGTGGGGGCATACCTCTTTCGTTTCGTTTCGTTGAGTCCCTGTGTGCGGCTTGGACGGCCCTTCCATAAGTCGAGGGGATGGTGGAATGGTGGTTCTGACGTAGGGTTGATGCCTATCTCGGTTGAGGCGTGGTCTAGGCTGATCTCTTTGACTGTCATTACGACGGTCTTTCCTTGGCTCTAATTGGGTCGAAGTTAGACGTTGGGTTGGACCGTTAAGTTCGTCATAATTATCTCTCACCTCGGCACAGTTGGCGTTGTGAATTTCTTCCCAAGTGGTGGGAGGGTATTTCATGAGCCTGCTTAACAGCTTCCCATTTGCTCTTGACCCATTTCTGTTCAACCCGTTTTGGAAGGACGCTACCGCCATCCCTTCTGATACATTTGGTAAGCCCATTCTCACCCTGCTAAACCAAGCGAGGAAGTCCCTGAGTCCCTCGCTTGGCGATTTCCTAACGGCGAATATGTCGTTCCTGGCCTCCGCTTTCTTAGCTCCGTCGTGGGCGGTGACGAACTTATCAACCATTTCTTCAAACGTTGCTATGGACTGTGGTGGTAGTACCAGGTTAGGGCTCCTCCAGTTAGGGTTTCGCCAAACTTTTTTAGTAGCACTGACGATACTTGCTCCTTTGATAGATCGTTGCCCTTTACTGTCGTGACATAGTGAATGATGTGGTCTTCTGGGTCTTTGGTGCCATCGTATATTTTTAAATATGGCGGCATTTTGAAGGTCTTGGGTATGGCATGTGGGGCTGCCTCCTCATAATACGGTTGTTCAATGAATCGGCCGATGTCTCGTTTTGGTAGCAGTTTCGGAGCTCCCGGTATCTTATCGATCCTTTCTTGATGTTCTCTCATCTGGTTGCGGAGTGCCTTATTTTCGTTTTCCATTTCTTCCATTTTCTTCAAAATGGCTGCCAGTGCGTTATTGCCTGTATCAACAATGGTGTGAGTGTTACCTGTTGGGGGAGCTGGTTGCTCATCGGTGATCGTTATGACATCTGCCGGTGTGGCATTTCGGTTCGCTATTTGAACGGGTTTGTCAAGTATGTCATTGAGGGTACTTGTCCGCCACTCCTCCAACAGTTTCTTCACTGCCAGTGGCGCTTCCTCAGTTGTGGATGTGGAAGCTCCCCTTTCGCGTAAAGCAGTTACACTTTCATGAGGAGGAGGTGAATCACTCCGCCTGGGCGTAACGCTTGGCGTCACATTCTCATTGTCTTCTCTGCCATCCTCGTTGATGGTGTTCAGAATGTTTGTAGTGACACCTGCTATTGCTTTCTATCTTGCATCTCCTTTCCTGCCATTGTTAGTTTATGCAAAGCGAGGAAAAGATGGTTGTCCCTTTTTATGATCTAGAAGAAACTAAAATTTTAACTAAAAGCTTCCCATCAGACGGCGCCAAATTGTTTGACCAAAAAGTATTAAGCTCTTTGATTAAATCAATTAATAATGATAAGAAGAGTGAATCTTAGTTAAGGATAATAAAATCTAGACCGAATACTAAACGAAGTAAGCAAGATGGATGATATAAGTAAGTCTGTTTGAGCTGATCAAATGTTCATGAATGCAACAACATAAATGTGCAATAAATATAGATTAATGCGACTAGCATAACAAAAAGGATTTACTTTCCAATAATTGTGAGACTCAAACGATTCCTTCTCCTGACAACTACGCGGAATGAATGGAATAATAGACAGTTCTGGGATCCTTGGATCTTGCAAATATAGAATCGAAAATGTGAGCTCGAACAAGTAATCAATGAATGAGACAATTTTAGTATATTCCCGGGTCAACTCTTTACACTTTTTTTCAAGAAGTGAGGATCCCTTTTTGTTCTCTATCTCTTCCTATTTATAAGGGACATTTTCCAAAAACCCTAAAAAGTACAAAGCAAGGAATATCCAAAGGAATATTCCTTGTGTCTATATTGGAACTTATGCTACCGTTGTCTCCTCATCTCAGCTGCCCGTCTTTGGCATCAATCGTCTTGAGAGCAACCCTCAGTTGCTATACCATGGTCGACCCCGTCCTTTATCTTACTTGTACGTTACCACCGATACGCCAAATTTAGACCTATACACATCTACCCTACTTTTGCAGAGACCACATATATTCTACTCAACTTTCACAATCTTTCAAATCTTTCACATTAAGTACAAATACCATAAGCTTGCCCCCGCATTATGTAAATTAAGACGGAACTGATGAGCTAACCCACAAACTCATATATTATCCTCACGACTAGGGGTGTACATAAGTCGGGTTGGTTCCTGTTTTATTAAAACCAAACCAAACCAATTATATCGGTTTGGATTGGTTCGGTTTTGTCCGGATTTTTTTTTTTTTTGGATTTTTCGGGTTTTCTCGTTACATTTGTAGATAGAATTTTGTAAATATATATGTAGTAAAAATTGAAAAATTGACAAACATGATCTATTAAAATATTTTTATGGGAGCATTTTTTTGTACTACATGATAGTTATTTTCTTAGTCGTCTAACAATAATTTTCGTTGATGTATGCTTTCAAACTTATTCGAATTTAATAATTAAACACAAAAAATCGATATGAAACCTAAATAATGATATGTTCTATTTAATTCTAAAATTACCAATAAAATGCCGTTCAAATTCGAAAAAGATATAAGAGTTTAATAGATCTTGACATATAAATATGGAAGAACAAAGAAATTGATGCATTTGAATAATACTTCATAAGATAGTAATGATACAAACCATTATTTAAAGTAAATAACAGTAGATGCACTTCATAGTTCTATTAAACATTACATCCCATGAGAGGATCACAAATATTTCTAAGAAAATTAAAAAGAATTTATATAAGTCTTAAAAGTATACATAAAAATTATATATTTATATGTCGGTTTGGTTCGAATTTCTTTACTCAATACCAAATCAAATCAAATCAAACCTATCGGATTTTTTAATCGGTTTGCTTTGACTTTTCGGTTTGGTGCGGTTTTCCGATTTGATTTGAACACCCCTACTCACAGCTATTTAAACAATCATTTGAGTTAGTGACGAACGCACGGTTAGGAGGTTTAAAAGTTTTTAAAAGTGAAAACGCCAAGGGAATTCATTATGTAACATGTTATATATATATATATATATATATATATATATATATATATATNATATATATATATATATATATATATATATTGTAATCTTTTGGCTATGGAGATTTCAGATAAACCCCTTTCACCTCTAGCTTTGCCCATGATTCGAGGTTTCAACAGTACTACTAACTAAAAAGCAAGTGGAAAACAGCATAGAATGGGAACCAAAACATATATACAAGTGAAAAAGAGAACATTTACAAGTAAGGGGGAATTTAGACTATTGAGGTAAAAACTGGCTTAGAATATCTTATTGACAACCACCCCATGTCTAAAATTCTTGAAAAAAATGGAAAACCAAGTTACAAAAATGTGCATGCAAATCATATCCTTATCTTGTGCCTTTGCTTGCAAATCTGAATTATTAGTAGTTATGCCAAGTTCTAACAAATCACCATTATCCTTAGCTATAAATTAGAATCAACAAAAAAGAAGGAAAAGAATTAAAGGCTATTTTAACTGATATTACATGTGAACTTCCCATCTAGAAAGTATAATGAGGGATAGATTCTTCACGGAGATTATGAGCTGCTAATAGATAATGTTGATCTACTTTTAAGTAATGATAAGTGTCTTTCACCAAAGGATAGGACCCCATGATTTATGCTACCAAAATTTAAGAACATCTTTTAGGAATATATACAATTCTTGCTTATGAATAGATGGACTTGGGACCAATCCATCAGAAAAGAAAAATGTATATACTGAGAAACAGACTGAAGAGAAATCATTTATTCTCGTTATTTGATCTTCATTCAAATCTGTAGAACTTATATAACTTATCTTTTAGTACATAAGTTAGGCAGCTATTTTAGTGTATCAATAGACCACCAAGAAGAAACATAATGGCTTTTGCTACATTTAGATGATCTTTTCACATATCAGAAAGTTCTTAAATGTAACTGTAGATTTCTTTTAGGGTAAGCACGAATCGGAGGCTTGAGTTCATCAAGAACATGTAGCTGCAAGATCGGGATGAACCTCATGGAAAACCTCGATACAAAATACCCAGCCTTTATATCAAGAAAAACAAATGATCTTTCAGCTGCTCAAAACTTGATCGCCTTCTCCAATTGGTGTCTCACTTATCTGCAGAGCAGAACTCGAGCCATTAGCTTCAGGGGCACCACCAGATTCGGAGATTCTTGTTACCCTCTGCAACTCATCCGTTATCTCTGATGAACGAGCCATCAACTGATCATCAGTCAATTGTTCATTCTGAAACACAGACTTTTTAGGTTGGCGAATGGCTGCAGCTGCTTCTGCCATTGCTACTGGAGGAGGCTGGGGAGGAACCCAGGATCTCTGAATTGGTCGTTCCTGGACTGGTGCAGCTGGAGATCCAAAGTTTTGTTCACCTTCAGTTTCGATTTCAGTTATCCTGGCATTCCTGCGCTGCCACCAAGCTGCTGAACTGTCTCCATTAGTCAGATTGTCTTGGTAACCATAATTCAAGCCATCGCCACTCCCTTGAGATTGAAGCAAATTAGTTGAATTACTTTGAATCTGGCCAACTTCCCAAGGCTGTTGACAAGCAGAAATTAGTATATGGTGATTACTGCCGTTTCGAGAAAATCTCAAGTTTAAACCACATATTACCCCTCTCTACCTCCACCTTTACCCCAGACAAACCAAAAATAAAACGTACTGAATAGAAAGTTCTATCTAGAAAAGATAATAGAAAACCAAAGTCCTTGTATCCTAACCAAAGTGGCAGGTTTTCATAGAATTAACCCATACAATGGCAGGGACATATTCCTAAATATCCTTAGTTGCAGTGATTAATTCATCAAAAAGCAGCAGTTTCGTAGGATCATAGATTCGATTAGTTAATCTTATTTTTTCATGTCCAAGCTGCCAGAATGTCCACGCATGGCTCTCTTTAAAGTCAAACTCACAGACTAACAACTAGAAAGAACATTAAATAGCAGAATTTAAAAGAACAATAAATTTAGTTACTATGTCTACACACAGCTAAATTGACGCAATTCCAACCTTCAAATTTGACCCAATTGCGACATTGTTAGTAGAAGAAGCAAAAGGAAGGAAACAAAACCTTAGGCTTTGGAGCAACACGAGGATCAGGTACGGGCTGGTTAGGATTTGGTGGCTGATCATTTATATCCTGCATCAAAAGATGGATGTACAAACGTTCAAGAAAACTTTATTTTTCAAGATAAAAGTATGTCAACCACTGGTGAGAACCCTGGGCTTACCCGGATGTTGGAAGGCTTCTCTCCTCTTTGAACCATAGCCATTATCTGCAAAATGATTATGAAGTTAGAAGAGACGATTCCCTAATTCTTCCAGCAACCATCTGACCCATTTTACTAGCATCTTCATTGAAGAGAACGAAAGCTCAACCAGTGCTACTCATTGATTTGTTCAAAGGCAGATAGAAGTACTACATTACAACGTGGAAATATTACAAATACCAAATGCTGTCCATAATCCTAATCAGATCTCATAAGTTGTGACTGCTTACAAGTTACAACCATATGCTGATATGCATATAGCACCTCTATTAGAATTTCAAATAAAGATTATCTCTTCCCAGCTTGGAAGAAGAGAAGCCCGACAGTTTCATGATTAAAGCAGCTTATCATATGAGTACGAATGAAATAAAGAGGAGCTCAACAGGGAGAAAAAGATCCCCGATAATTGGTCGGCTGAAGATACTGTCCAGGCGCCCTCCAGCCACCCACTCCCTTCTTCCATTACATAGTGTTCCATATATTAAGCAGAAATATTTTTTTTAGAAGTTGATTTGAAAAGCACCATGGGAAAATCAAAAGGTAACTAAGAAATGATCAACTGATTGTTGACCAGCCAGAAAGTTGCATGCTTTCTTCATAGATTGGTAAAACATAAGATGAAATTACTAATAGATGAGCTGATAGCTAGGAGAAACACTAATAAGCCAGAGAGTATAAGAGTCACCTCCATATAAGACTTGGGATGGGGTGCAACAGATGGTTCCACAGATGCAGGTGGCGACAAAGATCTCGCTGCACAAAATAATCCAATCATGTAGCATTAGTATTTAAAGAATCAGTAAAAATCAATTTAACAAAATTTGGCAGCTAGAAACAGAAAGTAGAACCTGAACGTGCATCACCATCCACTTTTCCATTTAAATAAGATTGCTGGACCATAAGAGCAAATCAGAAACTGAATCTTAAAAGCCAACAGAGATCAATTACAAGATCCAGACATCTGTGTTGCTATACAACTTACCCTAGATTGAGTAACTGAAATTCTGCGATCATCTAGTTCTGTAATTGGTATTCTTCCAGAAGTATTACCTTGCCCTGCATGTATAGAGCAACTCCAATCAGGCACCACGTCCCGTCTAAGGATGACTTGGATCCCTTTATCTCCTTTTTTTTCTTAGGGGGCGGGCAACCCGCCATGTAACGGCAGGGGGTGCATGATATATGAACTTTAAAATATTTATGATGAAATCTAAAGAACCTGGCATTTATTTTATGACAGCTAAAATTCCAGGGCAATGACAACATTATAACGAGGACAAAGCTAGTATATATAAAAGGGAATGCCGATGGAGTGGAGAAAGAACTTAGACAGAACTGCGGGGACCAAGAACTGAAAGCTTTTAGGAAAGAACTACAGAACAAAGTCATGCTATAATGCGTTTATGGAGACATAGAGGCCAATAGCCGGCCTGGTCCGCTGATAGTCAAAAGCTAGGAAGATCGTCCTTATGGAAGTTTCAAATGATTCTTTGAACACGTTCACAAGTCAGTTTTTGTAGCTTAACAGTATAGGCACCATGAAAACAATGTTCAATGACATTCAAACACCAAGGTTATTAAGCCAAAAAGATCTAGAGCCGAAAAGTAATCCAGCCTCAACTAAAGGTGGAATCAGCAAACTAACATTGCTTAGTTTATGCACAATTTATTATCACTATCTTCCCCATTGCTTTTTCAATTATGAACACTCATATAAATCTTTACTTCTCAACAGTGTTGCTAAAGTTTTACCTCTTCTCTAGCCACCTATTATTTCATAACACATCCCTTTTATTTTACATGACTTTACTAAAGCAAAAAAGGTCAAAACACAAAAAGCCTATAGAGTAAGCAGAGACTTTCCACTTTAATAGTGAATGAAATGTAAAAGGGAAAAGGTGAGAGACTGGGTACAGAAGTACGTGATGAAAAGCAACTGTATTACTACCTTCCAGTTTCGCTATAGCACTTGTCATTGATTTCATCTCACGTACTTGGTAGTTTAACAGACTTGTCAGCTCCTCAAAATACCTTTTCTCTGTGGAGGAACACAAGTTAAATCACCATCATATCATTAATGGTAACAAGTTAAGCACCAGAGACGAAAGAGAATGAAAGAGATCAGTCACCAATGCAGAAATAACTTTTTCAGTTCATTTTATTTCATATCCAGTTCTTAACTTGTTACTATTATGTGATTTCCATTAACCAACCTTCGGATTTTGATGCCAACATCTCCTGGCTTGCTCGGGCTACATCAGCAGCAGCGGCTGCAGCAGCTTTCGCAGCAACAGCAGCTTCTTCTGCTAAACTTGGTTTTCCCTTCACAATATCTTTTTCATCTTCTTCATCCATAACAACCTTGCGTATCCATGACTTCAATCGGGGAATAATAGATTTCTGCAAAAGCATATGTCACTTAACAGTGGGATGATAATTATAATGATTAGGCCATGAGCAAAGTTTCCAATTAGATCGTGATAAGCACCAATAACCTAGTTTAGAGACGAATCCGATAAAATAAGGCATTGGAGGAGTCCGAATAAATCTGAAGAAAATATTCACAACAGGGTTTCTTAAGAATAAGAAAAAAGAAAATGAAAATCAAAACTAGGTTTTACTTCATTCTTTTATTTTGGATAGGTTCTATGAGAAATAACCAATTACCAAGCTACTACCAAGTAAAACTAGCACAAGTGAAAGTTTGAGATGTCTCGCATATGAAAACGAAATCCACACCCAACTAATGGAGAATAGAATTTTGGGTTTAAAACCTAAACCAATGTATGCAATCAAAAAGTAACAAGTGTACCAAGAGAAATATGGGTAAAGGAAACGTACATCAAGAAATAATTAACCACCAGTATCTTGTTCCACTTTGATTAACAAAGAATATGTATGGAAAGTCTCCTTTTCTGGTGGAATTAAAGCACAAGAGGTCAAGCTGTCCGCAAATGTACATTTGAAAGGAAACTCCTTCACAATTTCATTGAGATATTAAGTGATTCGTGGAATAAGCTGTTGGACTTGCAGCGTCGAGAAGCCAACAACACTGTTTTTGAAACAAGAAAAAATTGTGTTTGGTACTAGGTTAATCACAAAGAAATTACAGAAGCTGCATCCTTTTTCAAAGGCAAACACTTGAGTTTGGCATAGAGCATTCTGCATTTGATGAGGATCTTGTACTTTACGTCGAAGGATCTCGGATTCCTTTTCTAAGGCCATTTAGTTAAGTTGGACAGTATGCGATAAAAAGATACTCATCTTCAAATAAAGGTCCTGCCTAGCAATTCTGAAAAAGTTTGAATGTGCATCGCATCAAATTGTAAGATTGAATAGTGAAATAGAGGATTCAGGCTCAATTCTCATTCAGAATATCCACATATATATTAAAATTGATTGAATGACTTTCAAATGTGTGATTCTACTAATAATCCATAAGCAATACTTCTCCAGCTTTTCTCTTATTCTTCTTGTCGTTTACAAAAAGGGGTAAAATGAACTAAATGACAAGTATTTTGCATCATACAGTAGTTAGATACATTAAAAATGGCTGATATAGGATAGGCAGTACAGATGTGGTACCAACTGGCATGGCAAATTGGAGGTTCTTTACTATGCATTACCTTGAAGAGTACGGCTGTTCCAGCTCCTGAAGCAGCAAGTAAACCTACAGCAATAACTGCATGAGCCCAATGGAAATGAGAGAGATACCCCATTTTTGCCATGCTATTGCTCGGTGTAGCTGATGCAGGCTGCATATTTTGTAATGCAGGCTGTGGTGGACTAGTTGATGAAGGCTTCAGCTTCCCATCTGCCATCAAAATATCAGAAGAATAACATGACAAGTATGAAGTATAGGCTCCAAACATTATCAATATCAAAAAATGAATAAAAGGCCAAACACAAATTTCATTTTGAGAACAATATGAATTACCTTCATTTGCAGCAACTGGCTGCGTGCTAGTAACAGTTGGGGTAGGATCCTGTAATTTAGACAAGACCGGCATACATCTTAAGTTTCATGTGGATGTTTCAATTACATTTAAGTCAAAATCAACTGTAAGAGATCTAAAAGTGGCCTACAGGAACTCGACGAAAGGCTTCATCTATTTCCTCCTTCGTGAGACCCTTTCTCTCGAGAAAAGAACGCCTATACATGACTGGAGATCCCCTAACTTTTGGATGTGAAAGAAACTTCATAGCATTTTGGACTTGATCCTCCCGAATTGGTTCGGAGTTTACAAACACAGAAGTCGGAGAGCTCCCATTTGTAGCCTCAGGCTTGGAATCTTGATGATCTTCAGCTGTTGGTTGTGAAGCCGTTGCTTCATGATATTAAAGTTTGGATTAAAATATAGCAGGACTTCTATTTAACTCAAATATTTAGCACATCACTATTAAATTTAAAATTAAGCAATGGGACTTCATAGAGCAAAGCAGAAGAGTGCTGAGTAGATAAGCTTATAAACAATTGGCTGAAGTGCACGACAACTATTAGATCTCAACCATTACAGAAGTTTGCAGTAAGCAGTTCTCAGTACAAGAAATTTAGAGCACATTTGGAGTACCCCATATTCTAATATCTTGTAATTTTTCTTCGAGCATAACATATGTGCACTTTTGTTTTATCAGCAACATATATGCACTTTCAAGATGCATATTGATGACTGCTGTTAAGAAGTCTGTTACTGCATTTAGTGGTTGAAGTAGATATAGCCCATGAAACCCAACATGTTGAAGTAATGAAAAAGAGAACATGACAACAAAATGTTAATATGAAATAGACATGCTCCGCAACTCAGTTTACCTACATGATAGCAGCTCAAGTAGTTAGGTATTTTATGTGTACAGATACCTTCTCTCCAATCAAGAGTCAATTTAGCTTTAAATGCAAGATGGGGTGGAAAAAACAGAAGATCAAAAGGTAACCAATATTTTTGAAGTAACCTCTGAGTTCCACTAGCTCCGTCTGTTTGCACCTTATGTACAGATATTACCTAAAATCTTACTTATGTATATATAATATGCACAATGGAGATGGTTGTTACTTCAGACTGCATAATGTATGCACTGGATAATGATATAATCAGCTACATGTTGCTCAAAATTCCATGGAGTCTTAAGATTAACAAAACCTCGTTTGAAAGTGGTCCTGGAAATTGCATGCTTTCCGTCTATCTCGGAAGTTCATTATTTGACCAAAACAGGACAGTATTCTTGATTTTGATATGAAAAGCAAAACTACTTTGTTTTTTGTGGCAACTCCAACTATCAACCCATGTGTATGCAGATATCTAAATTCAGCTAGTTGTAGTTCACTATTTCCCCAGGTGAGAAGAAAATATCTCAAGCAGCATCTTACAATTTCTATAGGATGGGAAAGCTTTCACTTAACAGAGTGTAGTGTCCTCAGCTCGTATTTTCCTCTCCTAGTAATAAAATGTAATTTAGTACTCCTACTATCGATTCATTCTTGGGCCACAGAATGTTTGCTGGTGCGGTCTAATCAATAACTGTGCGAAGCCTCATATTGAAAAGTAAATTATCTAGTTAATGAACCTAGTACCATCAGAAGACTCATACTGAAAACACAATTATCTAGTTATCGAATATTCACAGTATTATACCCAGCTAATTAATATCAAATCAGTCCATTCATTTGAGAAATTAGGTCAATATATTCTTCCATTAGTTGCTAAAGCATTTTTTCAAGAATACAGAAAAAGACCTCATAATTTCACGGATCAGCCCGAACCCAAAATCTTGCAGCTTCTACAACAACATAAGTTCCCCTTTTTTAGCAAAGGATTCGTCCAATATTCCCAATTAATCAAATGGTTATTAAATGTAACACTATCAAGTTACTATTTCATTGCTTAACAAACTGAATATGACAACCACCCATAAAAGAAAAAGAAGCAAAATTACATGCTCTTATCAAGTTAAAGATGAAAAGGCACAAACACCATAAAGTACAAAAAGATCAATTTTTTTCATGGAACAATCTTTATTCAGATAACCAAATGAAAAAGCAACAAATTCAGTAAAGAATGAAGGACAATTAAAGGGCTACCTGGATTCTGGTTATTCTCGTCTGATTGAGACGCCATGTTAACCAACTACTGTGAACTGAATTTCAAAAGGAGAAAAACATAAGTAGCAAATTTAGAGGAGAAAAAGAGGAAACAGCATTTTTGAGAAGTTGTTAATAGGGCACCGAATTACCTATGATTATTGATGATGATGATAGGATGTCAGAACACACAAGTGGTTTTTGCTCATCTCAAGAAGCAAATATTACTACCTTTTTTCTGTGTGCCTAATTATTGATTCATATATAAACTAAGTAGCAGACAAAATCTTTGCAGATAACATGACTTGAAGGGCCTCTATTTATTTTATTTTATTCTTTGGTTCTTTCTAACTCTTATTATTAAAACAAAAGGACTATATAGTATGTTCATGGTTCGGTTTGGATCGATTTTTTCCTAAAAAAGAAACCAAATCAAGTAAGTCGGTTTTTCAGAATATTAGAATCAAATCAAACCAATTAAGTCAATTTTTTGTTTTTTCGATTTTTCGATTTTTTCGGTTATTTATCGGGTTTTTTCTTAAATATGAGACATACACTATCAAATCAATTGCTCTTTGAGAAATCTCTCATTTGATGATAATTGAATCAAATAGTGATGAATAATTTAAGTACTCAATTAAAAATCGATTATTTTTAACATGAAATAAATTCTTGTACTTAGCAAAAGAAAACTACCAATCAAACTAGAATGTAAAGGCAAAAATTAGATGATTATAATAGCAAAGAACTAGACTAAAAATATAAATAACTAATATGTACCATAAAATTTTAGAAACTTTATATAAAAATATACATACATATATATATATATATATATAGGTGTAATAATAAATTTAATTAGCTACTTTTATAGTCGGTTTGGTTCGATTTTTTTTCGGTTATTTTTTGATTAAAACCAAACCAATTTTGATCGGTTTTTAAATTCAAAACCAAACCTAAAAAGTATCGGTTTTTTTTGGTCGGTTCGGTTCGGTTTTCGATTTAGTTCGATTTTTCGGGTTTTTATGAACACTCTGCTTCTTACCTGCAAAATTATTGGAAGATCTAAAACAATTTCCTAATCATTTTGAAAAAAATATTAAAACTAGAGAGAATTAAGAAAAAACAATTAGTTAGATTATCAGAAGGAATTAATTATATGATAATTTGAATTTGGGATAACAATAACCAGTTACTCATTACATTACAAGTTACAAGGTATACATAGATGCTAGATTCAAATGCAGTAAATTTAGGCTAAAGTATTATAATATATTCTTATTATTTTGTACAAAGGGAAATTATACTTCTCATAAAGTTTTATATATAAATATATCGGAATAATAGTTAATTATATTAAATTATTTTGATTAACTGGAAGAATTGAATACTCCTTATTAATTGCACATATGAATTTGATTTAGTGGTAAAAACATAGTGTGTGATGTATGAATGTTAAACCATGTCATCCGTTCAAATAAAAGTCTAATTATTTAAGTGAAGAAGGATAAACGACAACTCCATTATCTATCAAATATCGTGTCACAATACCTCACAATTTATAGAGGGACAATTCCATTATCTATAACTCGAAGATTTCTCGATTATACATCTAGGTGAGGGGCTTTTACGCATTATACTAGTCTGTGATAATCTTGATTGACGTTACGTATCACCCATTTTTTCTTTTCTTTTTGTCATTAAAAATTTCTCATATCATTAAACGCTTAATAGTCATCGTGAAGCTGGTTTGCTGGGCAATACTTTGTGCCTAGTCATTTGGACAAAAGAAAACTGAGTTCGAGATGCTAATCCACGAAAAAATGATATGAGAAATTTTTACAACTTATATAAGGAAATGGAGCTACGGATGTAATTACATCTCGTGAAAAGGAATAACTTATATTGCAAAACTGCGCAGTCACAAATTCAAGTCATATATCTGTTGGATGATGAACAAAAGATTGGTATTGGTATATGAAGAACAAATACAACCATAGACATTCGTCTCTAAACATCGAATTATACTCATAAAGTTACACCCTTTGGTTATACTCTCACCAGAATCACATTAACAAGCAGTGCAGTTACATGGGTGAAGATTTGGATGGACGCAACCCAAAAGTCCTCGACGAAGAAGCTACATTTTACTTTTGGCTTCACATTATACATGAGTTCATTCGGCTACATTGTCAAAGTGCTGAATCCAGTTCAATTTACTCTATCAAGCAGCCTCTCCACCATGATCTTTTGCTGCACTGGAGTCAAGGACTCAGAGTTCATTATTGCATTTGCAACAAGAATGATTGTGGATTGGTGCTCAGCATTTACCTATAGCACAACAAATATCTAAATTGAAAAAAGGAAGCACTAATTGACAATTTGAAATAGATGAACCTGACCAACCGCAACAAAAAAGAGTGAACTAATTTCATACCCACACACGGCCATTTAAACCAACAGCTATCTCAAAAGCTAGCTTCTTTCCAAGACCCTCAAGAACCGGACATGTTGGTGAACTCAGCAACCTAACAAGAAAATACAAAAAAGATGAACATGTAGCTTAATCCTGATTAACATGCAACAAGACCTTCACCCTTTTGCTTGCTTCTCTTTTCTGATCAGCAAGTTTACGGTATTGCAAGTTAAAGCCAAAACAGAATCTTACATCCGTGATAAACCAGTTGACGATTCAAACATATAGCCATCCTTGATGAGGCCAAACTCGGCAGCTTTTCCAGAAGCTATATTGAATAAGATAATTATTTGAAAATTAGGAATAAAACAAGACAGATTATAATATACAAGAACTCCTGTTGCAAATTAATTAGGAAGGCACCAACCATCCATGCAAGATAACTCAGGGTTCATTCCAGTGTTGGCCTTGACTACACGGGCATAAATTAGAGTACCTGCCTGAAAGAACACGATGACTTATAAGAAAATAGGTCCTGATATCAACATGGATAAAAAATTTTAAAAATTATTAAGATAAATCCTACGGTTTATTCGAATTTAATATGGGGACATGGCATTAATTTGGTGCTCCGGTAGGCAAATAGTCCTTTTCTTTAATTAGTACAATATCAATTTATTGTTGAAAGAAAGCCATTTTATTGCACAATAGCAATAAGCAGCGGCGAAGCCAGAAATTTCCTCAAGGGTGTTCAAACTTGAAATAAGTAAAAAGAATTCCGACAAAGGGTGTTCAATATATGTTATGTACATCTAAAACCTAATATTTTACCTATATACGCAATGTAATTTTCCGATAAAGGGTGGTCAAAGTGTGGCTTCGCCCATGGCAATAAGATGGTGCTGGCATATTTACAAGCAAAAACTCAGCCTGACAATGATACATGAAAAGCTCCATACTGGATAACGTTTTTTTTTTTTGTGGAATAATAGTTAGTTCACCTATCAAGTTGTTTTTATTTACCTTTTCTTATTTTTAGCTCACTGGAGCAATTTCAACCTTTAAGTAGATAAACAAATTGGACCAAATCTAATTCGTGGTTCTGATCAGACAAACTCACATAAAAATTTCATGTCACAAGACTTTCTTTCATGCGATCGAGATTTAATCTAATCATCATTTTTTTGTCCAGGTAATCACAAACTTTACATTGAGGTTAAAAGGTAAATCAAAAATCCAGTGTTATTAAAAGTGATTGCTTCATCGCTTAAAGGGATGCAGCAATGTGAAGAGAAGGGTCCTCGCTTGAATTTGACGTCAAAAGATGGAGAGAGGGAGAGAGAGAGAGGGAGGGAGGGAGGGAGGGAGAGAATAAAGGATAAATAGAATTGAGTATTGGCCTATTGGATTCCTCTCCATATATGCTTGAGCATTCTCTCTATGGCTTTTGTCTTGTTCCTTTTCTCTGGTTTTGCAATGGCTAAGACTCTACTATCTTTGCTTTTCCCTTTTGTTCTTTCTTTATTGTTTTTCTTCTTCAGGATGAGTTTTTGTTCTTTTTCTTCTTTGTGCAAGTCGTCTTCTGCAAATTCTCCTTTGAGCTTCTTTTCTGCTTCTTCATTCATTCTTCTTTTCTCGCTTATTCTCTATTTCATTTCTATTCTCCAATTCTCCGCTAATAATCCCAGGAATCAACTCATTTTTTCCAACTGAAGATTTCTGAAAGGATAGCTATAGAACTGTACATGTTTTATCCAAGCATATTGGACATGAATACCATATAAAGCTATCGATACAAGTGAACAAGTAATGTGAAGGCCAGGTACTGAGAGGCACTCGCATTAATTTATGAGTTACGCAGTCGAGTAATTTGTTTGCCACCATGGAGGAAAGCACTGCTCTCAAAGGCATTTGGCACAATATCTCCTTTTACATTGAGTAGGAATACTAATAATCTTGAGCCATTATGATCGTACAACACTGCTGGCAGCACTATTAGTTTTTTCTGAATCTTATTATACATTTTAAACAATGGGAATGCATAACAATAAATTTAAGAGATAATATCCTCCATTTGAAAATCAAACTCTTCTTGCATGAACTAATTTTAACTCATTTGAATATGGAAATTACGGAAATGCAAAAATCATACGAGGCAAAATTATCTCTTATTTCAATGAAAACACCTATAACGCTACAATATCAGCATGACTGCTACTCACTTAAAGGCGGGGTGAGGGTGTTAAATCAAACTGTTATCAATGAACTAATGTGATCTCTTCTAATTCAAGAGGCCACATCAAGCAATTCTTGAACCAGCAACCAGCAATTATTAAAAATTCAACTTTTTAACTAAAGGAAAGTCAAGCTTGCCCCATTTGGAAGGAGCCTTCCGATTCATCTATCTCAGTTAAACACTAAAGCTGTTATTCAATTTCAAATGATCAAGATTCATAAAGTGAAAAACTGCAATCAGATAAAAGTGCAAGAAGCATCTCCATTTGAATTATTAAATACTTGCACAATTACTTATCATAAAAAAGAAAATCAGAGGAGAAAAGAACAAAGAATATGACCAAATATCATGGAACTTAGGATTGCACCTCAAATTTGGGTATGTTTCTCCTAGTTCCTCCTTCAAATGCTAGCACTGGCAAGAATGCCACCATTGGCCCTTTTATGTCCACAAAAAAGTTCTGCCAGAAAACTCAAAAGTGAATGTACAAAGAAAATTCATATAAGAATCAATAAGCTTTCAGATTTTATGCGTTTTCTGCATGGACCATCCTTATATCTTTGATGAATGTCGATGACTTCATGAAAATGATAGGAAAATAGACAAACGACAGGAAATCTCTCATCAAAAGTACTAGCAAATAGAGGAAAAATTTTTTGGACCAATCTTTTACCTCAATGAAAGTAATTTTGTATGGTCAATTATCAACATATACTCCCCATGACAGTTATATGAATGTAATTTTATATGGTCAATGATCAACACACTCCAAAGAAAAACTTTTTCCCCAGCAGACTTGGATCATTACCCTTCCCTTTTTGCGCAACATCCGCTGATGTGTCCTTAGTGGTGGTTAAGAACCTAAAACCCTACAGTTGGCTTCAACAAAACTTTAACAAATTACACTAAATATCCAAAAACACATCATAAACCTCCTCCAATATTAGGGGCAAAATTCATGCATTGGTTGCTCATTATGTTTTAGATAACTGCACCACAGATCTGATTCTACACTTGATCAAAAACAGGAAGCAGAAGAAACACACTACACAAAAGCAAAAAATCCAATGCAGCAGGAAGCTCCTACTTAGAGCATCGATTACACAGCTAGGACCAAAGTAATTAGAACTATTCAAAAGAAATCAGAAATAAGGAACTCACAATAAGCAGGGATATTACTTATAGATAAGAGAATAAGCAGCAGTTTTGAAATAATTAAAATGCTTACATCCGCTCTTGTGTCCACCACAATTCCAAGAACAGTATCCCCCACGGTAGGTATATACTGTAAATATATTACAGTGGATTAGCAAATGAAAGAAAGTTCAACTCGATTAGAAGAGAGCATCCTAATCTACTTTCTCAAGAAAAAGAGATCATCCTAATCTAATGTCAAAAACAGATGAAGACGGTTAAAACTACAGTAGAAATCAAGTATCACTGATGGAATCATTTAGTACTATGGCTCCCTTTTCAGTCCATGGTTCAACATAATATGTTTAACTTTGTAATTTCATTCTTTTTTCCTTTATAAAGTTTTTTCCCGAGTTAAATGAGTACAAGAAAAAACACAAAAGAGTCCGATAATTCTAAATTGGATAATCTTGCTTCATTTCTCAGACATAGTAATATTAACGTACTTGTGCAAATAGTTGATTTAAGAGATTAAATTTTGCAGATCCACCCATAACACACATTGGCTTAGAAACATAAAACCGTATATGAGATTTTCATTTGAGCAACAGAGCAACTTATATATTACAGCTATTTAGACTATAGTATGACCTCAAAGCTGATGAGTTACATCAATTTTCAAAATTCAACCTAAACAATGAATAAGTGCTACATTATTTTTCTTAGTAGCCATCCCCTTTGTGTTTCCCTGTAAGAAAATCTAATGCCCAGTTTACCATCAATCATCAGAAGAATGCAGTAGTGAAAAGAAATAGTTTTCAGGTCACTTTAAATGTATTAAGATATTGGTCAACCACCTGAAGAAAGCAATAACCTGGAATTTTTCTGATAACATCAACTGAAAATAACAACAGAAGTATATACTTAGATAATTTCTAAGGCTCCCATTATCCCCAAGTTTCGAAGGCTGTGGTTGTACCTAAGGGTTGGCCCCAGAGGGATTTCTCGTCAGCAAAAAAAAATATATAGAAAGATAGCACTGCACTCACTCTCTTCTGTGAGCTTTCAATCCAGTATTTGTTTGGCTTTGAAAACCTCAAAATACCAGCTTTGACGACAGTTATAGCGTCATGGTCCTGCCAAAGCGGGAAAAATATGTATAGAAGATCAGAGATATTTATCTTGACGGCAGTTAGAAAATCTAAGATACTGCTGTATTGCCTCGTTGTATTTTGAGCACACCAGAAGTAGGATAGAAATTTCTCAAGTACCAATATTCAAATCATAACTCAATAATGCAAAAATCGATTACTATCATCCACAGAGGAAAATAACATATATACAGGAAATGTCCCGGAACAGAACAGTGGAGGAAGCAACCACAAGTTGGAGATCTCAGAGGATCAGTGTCTAGCTTGAATACGTTACCTATGTATCTCTTTTTGGTACATATGGAATGAAGAAATAGAAGATTTTCCTAAAATAGCAAGAGCGGTATCTTTGAGTTTGTGGTGTAAAGTCAAGTATATAAATGATCCAGAATCACTGCCAGATTCGGCGGACACTCTGAATTTGAGAAGAACTAAAGCATTATAAATGTACATAGTTTTTAGCATTTGGTTGCATTGAGTAGTGGATTCCCAACTTGCTGAAGGAAAAAATGGCAAGAGCGATGTATAAAATATAAATGGAACCTTTTTTTATATGTATTTCTTTTGTGCAAGGAGATAAGAACATGTTCTATAGAAAGCTGGACAAACTTTAGATGACTCTTGTTGACACGAGGTGAGTCATATACACAATTTGAACATATTCTTGGTATTATATTAATGAAATTGTTTGAGCTATATAAAAGGGATCCATTTACAGGGAAAATGGTCGAAGAAAATTAGTTCTTTTACTAATTGCTAATAAGTGTTGAACAAAAAACCAAAAATGTATCAAAATCCATGTGCCACAACAAGCACAGTTCAGAAAATCACAGTAGCTTCACGAAAAAAAAACAAAACATCCATATGAAATTAACCCTACTGAAACAAAACCTGTTGGAGGCCGCCACCCAGCTTAATGGTTTGGTCAGTCAGCTTAGAAAGATCCAAAATCACATCACCAGGAACCTGATTAAAATAAAAAATACAATCTTTTTTGCATTAAATATACATGCGTGAATTTCAATATATTGGCACATAAAAAAGAAGAAGAAAATAAGTGGGGGGGAAAGAGGGTACTTACTACAGGTTTATCAATGAAGGTTGAACGAGTAGGTAAGGGCTTTGAAGCCATTGTCTTTCTTGGTTTTAACTCTGTTACAAACTTACGGCTGTGTACTCGGAGCAGCTGGCACGGGAGCCTGTTGTAGGAGAAGACGGCGTAAGAGAATATATATATATATATATAAAAATTTTAGTTTAAATATTTTATGTTTAAATTTACATCAAAAAATAAATAAGTAGAGCCTCGTGTCATATAACTAGTAGTAGTAATACATTTTCAGAGAGAAAGAAGAAGAAGAAAATGGAGCTATTTTTAATTGCAAACAACAAGGTTGGTTCAATTTAGATAAAATTAACTAAAGTGATGAAGAGGAGAAAAGGGGTTTACTTGAAACTTGGAAATTTGAGCAGGGTTGAGACCCTTTTTGGAGGTAAAATTGGGCTGTGGAGATGGCTGATGCTATTGCAGCTTATTTCCTTCCGTCGTATTCTTCCAGTGGAGACCCGACCCTGACCCTTTTCTCTCTGTGGCCACTTATTCGGGCCGTTGGGTTCAATTACAGGAATGGGCCTAGGCCCTAGAGGGCAGAGACACAAATAGACAGCTAAATAATAGCAGAAATTACTTATTTTTTCTTAAGTATCTATCTATCTATGTTATTATTATTATCTATCTATCTATTTTATTATAAAAGCACGAATAATTTACGCTAAATGTTGAACGATTAAAATATCCTTGAAATATTAATCGACTTTTATGCCCTTAAATATTTGTATAATTTAAAGATTTAATTGTAATTAAATTACTCTATGATGGAATTCTTTTTCGATTTAAACTACACATCAACCCTACAAAATTGATCTCCTACTTGAATTAGATAAACAGATTCTTAATTTTGTTTTAAAAAATAAAGGTCTCTAGCGTATTTTACTACAACATATGTTGTAGATTGACGTGACTTATGAGCAAATTTTAAATGATTTACCGGTTCATGAAGCTTAAAAGAAAAATTATAAGACTTATACATAGTACTATTTTCTCCCTTTATCTTCCTCAATTGAGTGTATCTATATCTATATTTTTATCTATCTATCTATCTATCTATATTTATTATAAAAGTCCGAATGTTGAAATATTAAATGTTGAACGACGAAAATATCTTTAAAATATTAATCAATTTTTATACCCTTTGAAAGCTAAATAAATTTTAAAAAAAATTTATCCCTAAAGGATGAAACTGTAAAAGCACAAAGCACGAATATTAAACGACGAAAATATCGCTGAAATATTAATCGAATTTTATAGCCTTTGAAAGCTAAATAAATTTTAAAAAAAAAATATTATCACTAAAGGATGAAATGGTAAAAGCAAGAATATAAAGTCAGTAGACCAAAATAGCTTGAACCAGTAAAGATAACTTTCTACCAGAAAAAGACACAATTTCAAGAGTTCTATTACTGTAGGGAGTTGCGGATTTTTTTTTATTTTTTATCAATGGACATGTAAGAGTTAAAAGAAAAAAAAACAAGAAAACAATAAGCAGCTCACTTTCCCAACGGAAGTAAGAGAATGAGAAAGTCACTGTATCAATTGAAATAGGAGAAGATAAAGAACCATGTTGACATGGAAAATGAAGCCATAACATCGAGCTACCTCCGTAAGTACAAGTCTAATAAAGACTCCAATTTAGCTCTTTTTACGGTGTATGAGATTCAAAGTCTAAATGATTATGGGTAGACTTAAGGATCAATTAAAAGAAATAATTATTTTGGGTAGTCATAACTTATATATTTTGTGATTAAGTTCCAAGCGGGATTACACATACACCTTTTAAGAGTTTTTAAAGAAGACCACAAGATAACACCAGCAAATTAGTGTCAAAAATATGATGCATGGTTCATATAAAAGCTATCGTAATATAAGTACGTGCATGAGGTGCAGTGAGTGCAAAAATTACTTTCCTCGGCCATTTAGTAATAAATCATGTAAGGAAATGAAGAATACCCTATTTATAGGAGGAAAATACTGGGAAATGTTCAAATATAAGTGGCATGATAATAAATTAGCAATGAGTTGTGGCCTATAATTCTTATTTACTATACTATTATAACTTAAAAATAAAATTTATATTGAAAAAATTATTACTCCCTCTGTTTCAATTTATGTGAACCTATTTGATAAGGCACGTAATTTAAGAGAAGAGAGAAGATTTTTGAGCTTGTGGTATAAAATGATAATCATTACATAAAAGGTAAATTATTTCGAAATAAAGAAATGGGTCATTCCCTTATTTGATTCAACTGGGGGATTTGCAGCGGTAACCACTTTTTATGCCACCTTTTAACCTATACCCTGTTTTTAAAAATTATTGTTTTCGTAACCAACTAACAGAAAATTCGTGTTAATATGACCATTATACCCCTTCCAAAACATATAAAAGTGCGTCTCTCCTCCGTATTCACATATTCAAATTACAGATCTCCTCCGTATCTCCTCCATCAGTCAGTTCCTCCTGAGAACGCGTCTCGTATTCAAATTCCATATTCAAATTCAAATTCAAATACATTGTAAGTATTCAAATTCATCTCCAGAATTCAAAATAGTTTTTGAATTTTATATTTTCTGGTTGTTTGACGAATTTTAGTGAAGGAATATAAATTCCATATTCAAATCAAATTCATCTCCAGAATTCAAAATGTTTTCTGATTAATTATTCTAATTTAATGTGTGATATGTAAGTAACATATTGCACTAAAAAAACTTCGGCCTAACAGGTGAAGTTTTTTTGTTATTACTCAAAAACTTCAGCATATTGCACTAAAAAAACTTCGGCCTAACAGCTGAAGTTTTTTATTTATTACTTAAAAATTTCAGAAGGAGCCTGAAATTTTTCTCCTACACTGGCTAAATTAAAAAATCATATTGCACTAAAAAAACTTCGGCTAACAGCTGAAGTTTTTTATTTATTACTGAAAAACTTCAGCATATTTTCCACATACACTGGCTAAATTAAAAAATCATATTGCACTAAAAAAACTTCGGCCTAATAGCTGAAGTTTTTTATTTATTACTTAAAAACTTCAGAAGGAGGCTGAAGTTTTCCACATACACTGGCTAAATTAAAAAAATGATATTGCACTAAAAAACTTCGGCCAAGCAGCTGAAGTTTTTTTGTTATTACTCAAAAACTTCAGCAAGAGGCTGAAGTTTTCCTCCTACTGCTGAAGTTTTTCCTCCTACACTAGCTAAACTAAAAAATCATATTGCACTAAAAAAACTTCGAATAAGCAGCTGAAGTTTTTTTGTTATTACTAAAAAAACTTCGAATAGTTCGTTTCCTCTGCTATTTTTCGAATTTAAATAGAATAAATATTAAAAGAAACGCAGAAAAAACTTCGGCCTAACAGCTGGTTAAATTAAAAAATAATATTGCACTAAAAAAACTTCGGCGTAACAGCTGAAGTTTTTTATTTATTACTCAAAAACTTCAGCATATTTTCCACATACACTGGCTAAATTAAAAAATCATATTGCACTAAAAAAACTTCGGCCTAATAGCTGAAGTTTTTTATTTTATTACTTAAAAACTTCAGAAGGAGGCTGAAGTTTTCCACATACACTGGCTAAATTAAAAAAATGATATTGCACTAAAAAAACTTCGGCCAACCAGCTGAAGTTTTTTGTTATTACTCAAAAACTTCAGCAAGAGGCTGAAGTTTTCCTCCTACTGCTGAAGTTTTCCTCCTACACTAGCTAAACTAAAAATCAATATTGCACTAAAAAACT
>NW_017675124.1:0-998 GCF_001879085.1 Nicotiana attenuata
CCAGGAGGCTACCCGAGAGCACGTGACGAGGACTGACAGAGTCTGCAAAAATAGTACAAATCCATACTGAGCCATTGCACAACTGTACTAGAAGCATTTATCCTTTATTTATTAGACATGTGCTATATTGGGATTCACCCTCTTATATAGGGGACCCTTGTCATTTGTAAGGCACCTTGATATTGAATATAACGCAACATTCTCTGCTCTCTTTGCTAATACGATTGTCCTACATATTCATTGCTTATTTACATTGTTCATTCATTGTTCTTCATTTATTGCTCATTATTAATCATAAAAGGCCGTCTTTAAGGCCCTCATTACCATTGATTCTTTGCCAATAGTTCATCATTATTAACTTCATTTAGACCACGAGGTCCTGCTTCAGCTAGCTCGAGGCCCAGCCTTGTGACCCCATCGGTTTGCATATCTTACTCTCTTTACTTATACCTAGCATCTATTGCTTAACAACTAGTATTAAAATAAATCACGTATTTTTAGAACCACAAAATCAAATATAATTGTAGTTACCATTGTCAAGGTAAACACTATTCACGCAGCTAGGAGGATCATGAGAAACATATGAGGACCATGCTTTAGACTTTGAGGGAGAAGAAACTATATGCTAAATTCTCCAAGTGTGAGTTTTGGCTTGATTTGCTGTCAGTTCCGGGGAACGTAGTGTCCAGTGAGGGGATTAAGGTAGATTCGAAAAAGATTGAGGCAGTTCAGAGTTGGCCTAGACCGTCTTCTGCTACTGAGATCCAGAGTTTCCTTGGTTTGGATGGTTATTGTCAATGTTTTGTGGAGGGTTTCTCGTCCATTGCTGCACCTTTGATTAGATTGACCCAGAAGGGTGCCCCATATAGGTGGTCTAAGAAGTGTGAGAAGAGCTATCAGAAGATCACGACTGCCTTGACTACAACTCCAGTTCAAGTTTGCCTTCGGGATCGGGTTCTTATATAGTTTATTGTAATGCTTCACGAATTGGAATTGGA
>NW_017675124.1:3289-9967 GCF_001879085.1 Nicotiana attenuata
GGGGGGGGGGGGTCTATCCTACCTGTGACTTGAAATTGATTATGAGATTCTAGCACTTTCAAATGTTAACATGATAGATGTGGTGCGCCGTGCAGGATTGAGATTGCATGGGCAAGGTTTTGATTCAATTTCAAAAGGAAGGTCATGAGTTCTAGACAGCATGGGAGATTTTAAATGTTTAAGAGAAATGCCGCCACTATCTAGTACTGCCTAAAAAGTGTGTGTTGTATAAGATGCATTATGTTTTGACTCACGGTTGCTTGACTAGTGCTATAGAGATTGCATAGTTGATGACTGTTGATGTTCAGGTTTTTGTTATATGGCGCGGAAATTTTATGGGAGTACTTTTCATAAGGTGACTATGTATGAGTGACGTATCGTCATTTTAGTGGGAGAGTTAGAGGTCAGATATGAAGATTTATGTATTCTTGAGGTTTAGAAATTGGATGTTCTCGGAGGCAAACTATTCCTTTATTGTAGACTGTGAAGGTATGTTAAGGGTTAGGCAGATGATGGTATGTGCTATGGATGGGTTATTACAGACTTTTGGAAGGTTATTTACCTATTTCATAATGATTAGAATTGATTTGGGAATCTATTAGGCCTAACGAGAATGTGTATTCTACGTCGGATCAGGTTTGCTTACTCAACAAGGCAATTTCTAGGGTGTGTCATCGTCTAGAGTTGATCTTATTCATGTCTTGATATGTTCTGTGTGTTACTGACTCATGCTACGATGGGTTGTGAGACTACTTGAATATTCACACGCATGATGTGGTTCTGTTCAGGCCTTGTGGCGAGGTTTGAGTGAGATAGCCCTTGGGATGTTGAGTTACTTATTGCACCTTCATCGTTCTTTGCCTATCTGTGGTATATTGCGCTATCGGTTTCTCCATGGTTATGGTCATGCACTTTGCATGTTTGTTGTTGATACACATGTGTTTGTTGATTTTCAGCATTATCGCTCGATGAGTATTGTGGAACGGTATGTTTGGATTGGGTTACGCACCGCAGCGGAGTTATGTTGGTATATGATTCTCGATGCTTATTCCGTGTGTTTATCTTCTCCCTTGTTGTTTTTGTGGTTGTATTTGTCAAACTTGTTGGATGGTTATCTTATTTGGTTCTTCTTCCATCTTTGGTTATATTCGAGTTGTTGCTTATTGGGTGCATAAATTGCGTCGTATGTGGTTCTAGGTGGCATTTGGTGTGGCCTGTCAGTCAACTAGCTTGTACTGGGCGAGATGAGGTTATTGGACTTGGAATTAATGCAATCTCACTTGTATAAGTTATGTTTGGATAGGAATTTTATAAGTTAGTTTAGAACATGTCAATGGTTCTTATCGGGCGAGAGAACTCCAAGACTTATTGATTTGATGGGTGGTTATGAATTCCTACATGTTTCTTTTATCATTAGTAGTGTTGTGATAGTTTGGAACAATGCTAATCTGTTATGAGACATGTTACCGGTGCTGGGTTTGGTAATGGGCAGCTAATGTGGTCGAAAGGTATTACTATGAGTATATAAGTTATGCGGTACATCGTGTGGTTATATCTTGGGGTTACATTTATGGCTTGGTACAACTTGTGGAAACTTATACATAGTAAACATCTGAGAACCGGACCTTATAAGGAAGTCCGAGTGTTGGAATTTGGTTCTTGTCACGCCCCGAACCTGGGGGCGAGAGCGGACCCGGTGCCTCACCTAACCTTGGATACTAACTTGTGACTAAGGAACACTGAACATGTGATGGCATACTTTGGCCATGGGCCAAATTGCAAGACAACTGCGAAGACTGACTAAATATCAATATAAAGCTGGGCCAACAAGGCAGTCGTAATTATTGCAGCTGACAAACCAACCAAATATACACACTGGGCCTACAAGCCCAACATATTGCACTAACTGACAGGATATGTCTACAAGCCTCTACTAGTGGATGTACTGTAATCGGAACAACTCCCCGACCTACTCAAACCATATATACATATATACACAAGATGTACATAAAACTCTAGACCCGGCAACTCCGAAAGACATGGAGCTTACCGATCAAGATGAACTCGGGCAACACTTAATGAGGAGGTCTACCCGCATGTCTGCTTGAACCTGCACGCATGAAATACAGCGCTCCCAGAAAAGGGGACGTCAGTATGAAATAATATACTGAGTATGTAAGGCAATATACTGAAAGCTGAAATTGAACTGATAATATAATAACTGCAAGTAACTGGAAGTCAAAGATTATCTGAAGATATGCTTACCTGCTGATACTGACTCAACTCTCTCAATATAGTAAGTAAAATAGATTTCGGGCCCTATAAGGCTCGGTATATATATATAACTGCTCTGCCGTGGTAGGATTGCTCATAGGCACTCGGCTATACTAGGATCTGTATCTCGACCAACTGGGCTCGCTCATAGGCGCTCGGCCTCAGTAGGATCGGTATATAACTTACCATCTGATCAGAGGTTGCCCAATAGGGGCCTGCCCATCGATTATAGCTCGACGGTAATGAAAATAATTTAATACTGTATATATAAACTCTCTGCTCTCTTGACTGGAAGAAGAAAATACGCAATTAAATATGAAGTCCCGATAAGGATAATATTGTAACGTATAAAACTAGGAAAGTATACGTAATTTGCGAGACTAGCAAAATATACGTAAATTTCGGGATATGAATTTTTTCTTTATGCCTCGTTATCAAACTTGTGTAATGACGAGATCATGCAAAATGAAGGAAGAGCTTAGCCTTAACATACCCGGAATAGGGAAAATCCGTATGATATCCTTGGAAAAAGTTACACCGTACTTCGTTAGAACCGCAAAATTTCTCCGTTGCTAAAATTCTAAAAATTCTCGTGGATTTGTTGAAATTATAGAAACCCTGCTGTGTTATAGAAATCACGTTGCCTTCTTCAACTATGAGAATGCTCACGTTCTCTCTTGGTTTTGAAACATTGAAAATGAATTTTCAAGGTTTTGTTTGAAAGCTTTTTAAAGTGGAGGTGTCTTGCCATTAATTTATCAAGGTGACACCTAATGTATTGTGACCATGAGTCACTTACTTTCTAGTGGGTTGCTGTCACTTGGGGTGGGGCGGGGTTTTTATTTAATCTTTATCACTTATTAGGTAATTAGGTAACATCCTGTTACCCGGTAATTAACCAATTACCCGCATAATTAAAAATTATCTCAAATTACTTAAAATTTTACTTATTTTAAATATACTTTATATATCTTACTAACCACTGTCTTATGGTACCTTGTATGGTACTAGTTCATAAATATCGGGTATTAACGCTTGGCCTGTATTTTATCCCAAATCGACAACCTTAAACGAAACTCATTTTCTTTAATTCGTGTACCCTTTCCTTCATAGCACTTACTTATTGCTTGTTATAAATAGCATAAATATGCTAACCTCCAGATAATCTCATCCCCGAGTCTACGTTAATTAACTGAAGACGAAATTTTAATGTAGGAAAAACGCGAGATGTAACATCATTCCCCCCTTTGGAACATTCGTCCTCGAATGTTGACTGGTTCTCTTATCATTTTCATAGACTATGTCTTCTAAATAATTTATTACTCTCCTTGCAATCTTGGCAACTGTTCTGTGATTAAATCCATAGGCCAGGGTATTCCCCCCTTTAGGCCTCTTCTCACACCACGACTTATGGTCGGAATCCTTCCAGTCTCGTAACTGTTGCTACCTTCTATCATGCAGCCTGTACGAGTCTGACCTTGTAAGTGCGCTTATGCGTCTCTTCTCTCCTTTTTCCTCCAGCTTTTAGCCAATTTCTAGGCCTTACTTGTGAACATATACAGAGCTTAATAAGATGTCCCTCTGGGCATCTATAGGTATACTGAAGTTCTTCGCTCGATACTTTGTTGAACTTACGAATATTGTTATACCTTATTTCATAGACCCGTTTATTCATTCGTATGACTTTATTGCATCTAGGTAGGTCATACTATACCATAACTCATACTTCGATTTATCGTTACTGTGGTCTGCAATCAACTCCAGGTTACTCTCGTTGCTTATCCTATATGTATAAATCTATGTCCTTTAATGCTTTTTTCTTACTGTTCATCTTAAGAATGACGGCCTAATTTCACCTCATTCTTTGTGACTTCTGTCCATCCATTGTCGATTCGCCTTAATGTAGATGTATCATCTATCAGTGATAACTTGATCTCTTATGTAACACTGCCGCTAGGGCTCACGTCTCATCGTGGAACATTTGTAGTGATTTTCTCGATCCACTTGAGGGCGATACGATACTATACTTCCATAATCGTAGTTCATAGCATCCCAGTGTGATTTATCTTACGTGGGTATTTTAATCCTGTACAATTCATGAAATCATTACTCAATCGAAGGCCCAAACGTCATCCTTCCTCTATCCCAATTACACCTTCATTCTACTATCAGAGTAGCATTCCATCTCTTCTAAATGCCATTAGTCTTAGACTCATTTGAGTTCCTTTAAGCTATGCTGAGCTTTGTATAACTTAGAGAAACCATCAGCTCTTCTTGTTTTCTCTAACTCTTCTTTACTCTCTTAACTATACCTCTCAGTACCTAGAAATCATAGGTTGGAAGATATACCACTGAAGATGCCGCTATCATTCCTGCATACTGAATCCCCGCGCTTCTAGCCTTGTATCCGCAGTATAGACTATTCACAACCTTCTACATTTGAGTATTTCATACGTCGTTCACCTTTACCTTACTACCTTAAAATCTTGCATCGTATCTTCTATTTCTTCATGACCTCCCTTCCACATAGGTATATTTCACGTACTTATCTTGAAGCTCTATTATAATACTTGCACCTCTAGTGCATACACAATCCGGTGGAAGCTTCATATTGACTTCTTATGAGGCCGGTACCCTTCTAACGTGCTTATCGTAGAGTCGTTATAGAATATGGCTACTTTACTATCTCTCTTGTACCTCTGATATTTAATAGTAATTCTGCAATATTCTCAATCACTAGGTCTATAATTTTCTGGGTCCAGTAATCAAATTCCTAATTTACTTTGTTGATATAACTCTTTAGTTTCCTTCTCCTTTTGATCAGCCTTTCTGCTTAAGCTATCTTCCGATCTGTGGCTCATGGTGTTACTTTAGCCTTTCATGGACGCTATGGAATATCCATGATACCATCATCTAACAATTCAATCCTTTGTCTATGACCTGAACTTAATTCTTTCTTTTAATTTATGCCAGGTCTTCTACGGCTGTACGATTGCCAACATATATGCTGCATGGATAATTCTCTGAAATCTTGAGTGCATTCATAACGTAACTAACTCTGGATCATTGATCGAATAATTTCTTCCATTCCTTCTCAGCTTTATTTAAATTTAAGCAATTACTTTCCCCCGTCGTTCTGCCACTTGTTGCATGAATACTTGGCTTATCTTAGTGCCCACACATATTGAAATTCCATACGACCCATATGACCTTTAATATCACCCTTTTGATTTTTTTTCCGTTCATTAACCACGATAGGTGCCACTTTCTTATGGAGTGCATACAACGTTGTTGTGAGACTGTTGTTATCAGACCATTTCCTCTTTAGGTCACTGTGCTTAGGTTGAAGCCTTATTTCTTATTTTCTCAGCTAGTCTTTCATTGTAGTACTTAGGGAGGATCCTCTGACTCTTGTAAAGCTGCGAGCTTATTGTTTCACATACTCGACGGAATTTTTGATGTCATTCTTCGCCTATAACTATCCGTAGTTACTTACCTCTATGCCTTTGTGCTTGTAGGGTTGCTTCTGAACTGATATTTTGACTGTCCTCCCAATGGCACTCTCTTTTATTCCCATAACATTAATATGGTACCTTTAACTACCCCGACTCCTATCTGAATATATGTCAAGTATTATAATGACATTACTGCGAGGCCGAATTCTCCATGTTAGGGTTCACTATATTTATTTTGCGTGATCTGCTGATTTGTCTATAAGCTCTTGTCTAGTCATGACTAGGCTCTTCCTGAATCAACTACTAACTACTCGTTGGCCCATCCTCATATCCATATTTCGCGTAATCTTTATTGGGTTATATCCTTTGTCTTAACTTACCTCATGCACTGGCTCCTTATCTATCAATAATATCTCGGGCAAGAACCCGTACTTGCCTTGCGGTAATCCTTCTGTATCAAGGATAACAAAATTCCTCACTCGCAATGGTGGTACTTAGTGTAACTGGCACATATATTCCCTTAACTTGATTTAGCGAAGCGTTTTCTTGAATGACCATCCTCTGAATTCGTCATGGATCTTCTTCTGTTGCCCATTCTATTACTGCCGGAATGCAATCTGAAATTCTCATGATGCTGACTATTATCAAATCACTCAGTTCATAATTCATGTTTAGTTTATCTTGTTCACCAGTCCATATTTATTTTTATTACTTTGGGGTCTAACTTTTCCTTCTGTTAATCACGTTAGAGTCACAAACTTATTTCTCGAAATGAGGACGTGACTGTATGGCCTATACTCTTTTGTTGTCTTAAGGCCCATCACCCCTCGTCTCTTTCTTCATTTGACTATAAATTCTGTAATACTGTCATTTTTTTGACCTACCGTTGTCATCCATGTATCACATCTTACTCTTAATGCTTCATTAGCTCTTTCTATTTCCTGCTAAC
>NW_017675124.1:10368-33533 GCF_001879085.1 Nicotiana attenuata
ACACATTTGCCTTTGATCCCATGGTCAAAGACATAATGTTGTGCTTAGGATGGTGAAAGTTGTGGCCTTGAGACTCTTGTGTTGACCAAACAATCATCATGTGGTCTTGTTGAACCATTGTGCGCTTGAATCGTAACTAAGGTCGTTGTGGGCCCTCAACTCGATGTCTTTAGCAATCCTTGAGGGTGTGTGGTGAGAATTAGAATTGTGAGTCCAAGTCCCGAGCCGATGGTCTAGAACTTGCCCCGAATGTTTGTTGAGGCGAAATCCTAGGTGAAATTTGACTTGAGAAGTGATTATAGGCTCTCCTTGGTCCAAATGCTAAGTTGAACAACTACATAGCCTACCAATGAAATGATTCCCTAGTTAACCCTTTTGAGCCTTAAACTTCCTTCTTTCAAGAACCAAAACTACAAGCCTATGCCCGTTTTTAATGAGACCCTCTCTTGGCACCCACATCTTCCCTTGAGTAAATGACAAATGTCTAAGTTTGGGGGAGAGAGGCAAGAAAGGAAACAATGTGGTAAAAGGTACAAAAGCAAAAGAAAAGAAAGGCAATGAAAAATGAAGAAAAGACAAGACAAA
Organism: Nicotiana attenuata; assembly: GCF_001879085.1. Classification (NCBI taxonomy): domain Eukaryota; kingdom Viridiplantae; phylum Streptophyta; class Magnoliopsida; order Solanales; family Solanaceae; genus Nicotiana; species Nicotiana attenuata. The sequence continues at coordinate 10,954 of NW_017675124.1, forward strand.
AAGAAAGACCAAAGTGAATAACGTCAAAAAGGGGATTCAAAGAAAACAAAGGTGAAAAAGTAGAGAAAAGGAGAAATGTGTTGAATTGCATAAGAAAGAGTGACAGTGTGTCTCTCTAACCCCCTTGAAAAGAAGTAAATACTCAAATGAGTCAAGAAATGTGTGCCAAAATGAATCAAAAGAAGTGCTTAAGGGAAGATTGAACCCGCTTGAACAAAATCATGTCCTATCCTTGCCGAAAAGCCTTTACAATGACTCCACAAAAGCCCTATATGATCTTGAGTTGAACAAAACCTACATTAGTGGACACTTACATAAAGGGCAAGCATATGGTACCTAGAGCCGGATTTGTGACCTTCTTTTTTAGAGAATTGAGTGAAAATCCCATCAACCTCGGTTTGTGTGTCACTACTTTAAAAGGTGAGGTCCACTTAGGGAGAGTTGAGGATGTTTGAGTTTGGGTTCCATAATGACCAAGGTATTTGAGAAAAGCTCTTTGATGAAATGTGTCAACCCTTGATGCTCTTGTGGCACACTTGATCCATAGTTTTCAAAAGCCTAAAATGTGTTAATGATGCATTCGTATTGAGGGCAATTGTTAGTCCCAATTGATGCTTGTTGAGGTACTCTAGGATAGTTGGAAATTCTTGGATTGCTCTTTTGGGGTAGGTCTTATTTTGTTTGCTTGAGGACAAGCAAAGGTTTAAGTTTGGGGGAGTTGATAAGTTAGAATTGTAGCATGATTATACCCCTACTTGCTATTGCTTTTGTTATGAATTGCCACAAAATAATCCCAAAATCCTTACAAGTTACGCTTGATTGCAGGTTTGAGCGACAAGATGACAAATGTCAAAGATCGGCTCAAAATGGAGTGAAACCTGCCAAGTGTCAAAGACCAATTGAAGTGGGGAGCAAGAAGACCTAGCGCGAACCGCACTGATTTGCCACGCGGCCGCGCTAGGAGATTCATAGACTGGGTCATTCAAAGGGCAATCTACGCGGTCCGCGCTCCTTTTTACGCGGTCCGCGTAGATGAGATTCAGAGAGATGGTGTTTTTGCCAAAGTACTGCCACGCGGCCGCGCGCCTTTTTTACGCGGTCTGCGCCCGTCCTGAAACGCGGCCGCGCTCCATTTCTGCGCGGTCCGCGGTCCCAACTTCAGAGAACAGAGTTCAAAGAGTCCAAGAGCCAACGCGGTCGCGCTCCCTTTTTGCGCGGTCCGCGCCTACCCCGCAGGCGCATTTTTGTCCAGATTTTCTAGCTCGGTATAAATAGATCTTTTTGACATTTTTAGGTCAGATTTTAACTACTGAACGAGAGCTGCGCTCGTGAGAAGTATTTTGTAGCCTAATTTGGCAATTTTACTCTTGAATATCATAGATTTTAAGTAGTAATCAATTATTATGTTCATTTCATCATCTATTTCTACTGTTTTCTCTTTAATTATGTCTAGCTAAACCCATTAGCTAGGTTGTGGCTCAACCCTAGTGTGGGTAGTTAATGGGTGTTGCATTCTAGGGTGAGATTGAGATTGGGTATTTGTTATTTGGGTTGATTTTGTGTTTCAATCTAGAATTTGTGGTTGCAAACATGAATTCAAGCTTTAGCGGGTCTAACTCTTCTTGAGAGAGAGAGTCATATGACCCTAAAAGTTAACCCAACAAGGAATTGGGATGGACCCACGAGAATGGTAGTCCCAATTAACGGGTTAAACCTCGAAAGAGTAATTACCCCACTTGAGCCCTAGTTGCCCGGTCTAATTGGTCTCGAGAGAGTCAATTGGGCAAAATCGTTCTCTCTACCGAGAGGTGTGAGAATGAGTGCAATTGTGCAACGGCTATAGCACTAAACCCAGATTTATCAATCTCCCCTTAGTAGCTTCTACCCGTTAGCTAGCCACCTAGGTAGTGTCACAACCCTAGTGCCTTTTTCCCATATCAAGCACAACTTAGCAATATTTTCTTAGCATAATTTAGCTTTAATTCTTAGGTTACAAAAGTAGTTTTAAATATAAAAACCCTCAAAAATGTTAGGAGTGCAATTAGAAGTACAAACGCAATTCTAGGCTAAACCGGCAATACAACTCCATTCCAAGCTCCCTGTGGAAATTCGACCCCGATCCACTATTCGGGTATTAGTTATTGCTACCCACTCTTACAACCATTGTGTAGTGTTGAGACGGCCGCGATCAAGTTCCTCGAGCATTTTTGCGATAGCGGGATTAGTTTCCGATTCTCCTCCATTCGACCTCTTTGGCACCGATTCGGCTCTGTGAACAACTTCTTGTGATGGCTCGGACTCGATCCTGCTTGGTGCACGATTTTGATTTTTGAGTTGTGCTATTGCAGCTTGTTGAGTGTGCAACATTTTGAATATCATTCGAAGGCTAATTCTGCCTTCTTCACTGCTCTATGCGTTTTGGCCGGTTGTTCGAGCATCTCTGCGGGCGCTATTTTTAGGATCGATGCCCAAATTTCCATTAATGGCGATATGGGAGCTGACGTCGATCGGGTCCACGGCCGGATCTCCATCGGGGTTGACTAGAGGTACTCCGTTTCCGGGGCGGCTATGTTTCCGTTCTCACCGTGGAAATCAAGGCCATTGTCTATGTGTTCGGGTGCTACTTGAGCGTTTGACATGTTGATCCTGAAATCAAAGTCACTTACGAGAACAAGCATAAACCAGTGTGTGTTATGAGAATTAATACCAGGCAATCACTATTATCCTTAGCCCCACGGTGGGTGCCAAACTGTTTATTAAAATCGGATAACATTTAAACTTATAAGTGGTTTTAAGGATACGTAATTTTACCTAGTACCAGTTGATAAATACAATGATTAATAATATAAATTAACAGCAAAGTAAAGCAAACCAGTATTGAAATGCAATTCTGCCCTTGAGCTAGGTCGCCCTCGAACTGACTGAAAGTAGAGTTATGGAATATGAAATAAACTGATGAACAAAACAATATAAGAGAAAAAGAGTGTTGCATTGCTTTGATATGCCAGAGTCAGATGGTTACAAATGATTAGAACCCCCCTTTTGTATAGTACAATTCTAATTACAGAAGGTAATCCCATGATTAGCTAAACAACCGTACTTGATTTGATCCATTCCGGGATTTTCTCCATGATTCTCGACCAGTCACGGATATCTCGCCTTTCCGTTATTATACTATCTTCGGTCTTGCTCGATGTCTATCCTGTTTGGTCTCGATCATTTTCGGTCTCGATCTTGACAGGTACTTCGAATCTCGAAGTCACTACCTTATACTCATGTTTCGATCTGATATACTGCGGGGCCGATCCTCGATCCGTCCCCTGGTCCCAGTTACTCAGTGAAATCGGGTGGGCTCGGCTTTAACCGTATACAGAATTAATTTGGGTATACTTCGATTATCTTACAAAATTTTACTTTCACTTTTACTGATATAAGTAGATAATTTTGCCCATCAAAACTTAAGAATATGCTATCTCTTACCAATATAATTATCAATAACGCTGCCATCAAAGCTTAGATGAAAAGTAATTAATCACCTAACACTCTTTCACCTCCATTAAGGTAAAATTATGAACACTGGTTTTTCATGATTTTCATTCCAAGGTCTTTAAGTGTATGACTTGTGTAAACTTCATCTTTTAATTAACCGTTGTTAATTACAATTAATATGTATTTATTTAATTTACTTTGATTTGATGCATGCATTGGGTTCTACCTAATTTTTCATTGAATTAGCTAGATCTTCCTCCACAACCACAAGATTAGGCCGTACTAATATATATGGTTTTGTTCTTATGCTTTTGGTTTATGATTCGACGAAATCAGATTCCTTTGATTTTCTTGAGGACTTCTGCTGTTTCATGCACTTGACCAACTGGCGATATATTTTAATTGTACCACTAGCTAGTTAGGTTTTTCATGTACTCACGGGTTCAAACCGTGGAAACAGGCTCTTGCAGAAATGTAGGGGAAAGCTGCATACAATAGACTCTTGTGGTCCGACCCTTCCCCCGACCCCGCACATAGCGGAAGCTTAGTACACCGGACTGCCTTTTTACTCGGCTCGAGGTGGATGACTCAACCTTCTCTTGCTAATCTTGCCGACAAATTTAGGAAGATTTATTTAATTTAAGAAAATGTAGTAATTTTTTGTTCTTTTACAAATCTTTTCTGAAGTTAAAGGAGAATAGGACCAAAATATTCCCTTAAGAGCTGCTAAAATTTTGTCAGGAGCAGTAGTGGGGGACCTTAAATATTTAATTCCTCACATTTACACCTTTTAAAAGATGAACTGAACAATGATTCGCTAAATACTCACCTGCTCACGGTATTTTATATTAAATTAAAAAATTAACTTTAGCAATTATAAAGTAAGAATAGATATCATTTAACCCTGGTGAAGTAATCAAGGTGTGTATAAAATATACGTGTCTTACCTTCATTGGTTTTATGTTAATATTGAATACACTTAATTTTTAACCATTCACAGGGAAGAACGTACACCATTCAAAACCTTATTGATGAATTATTTAAGTTCCTAAGGAACCAATAATGAAATTGTTTGGAGCAAAATACAAAATTGGCCGATCGTTCCAAACTAATTGCTATACATTTTATCGGCCNGAATCGCTGAAGAGAATGAAAAAAAAAAAAAAAAAAAAAATATATATATATATATATATATATATATATATATATATATATATATATATATTTCTGAAAAGTTTTACCTACTTGAAACCTACGAAGTGGACGAATTAAGTTGTGCCTTGGCTTTGTTTCCTGTAATATAGTATATAGGAAAAGGTTCACATTGGTTTTGAGTTTTGACTGATGATTTTGTTAACCAACAAAATTTATTTGATTATGCTGGTTTATAAATGAGAAAAGAACTAATTCCATGTACTATTATTTCTCTAACTTCTGTTCATCATGTTGCCTACTTCGGAAGTTCTATATAAAGCCAAGTGATTAAGAAACAAGAAAAAAAATAACAAAAGGTATATACTTCTAAAATATGAAAACATTCGTAATTGAATAATCTAGTCCATAAATCAAACTAAAACTTCAATGAACATTTAAAAAAAAAATTAAGAATTACATGTGTGGGGATTAAGTCAACCCCTGCCTTATTGCGAGATAATATTTACAAGAGTTGGTTACTTGAGAATCTACAATTACATAAGTTAGGGGCAATCTTTCTAAAAACATGATTATGTACAAATAGCTGATAACAATAATAATAACAGTGAAATCCTCACTAATGTTTGCTTTAACATGAGCATGACCTGTCCAAAAGGCATGACAAGTCCAAGACGGACACGACCGTTGTAGTGAAATCAACGCAAAGGACATCCTTCAACAACTATGCCCTTGGTAGTAGGACAAGTAGCCAAATCACAATATTCTCCCCCAGTTCCCCACCAAGAAAACTTAATATCACCAAGACAGAAATATATAAACACTCCCATAAAAGCCAAACCAGCATCCAATGCAGCCGAAAGAACATAATTATACTTTTGCCACCATTTCTTTCTGTATCTGAAAATGAAGAAATTGAACAATACACCAAAGAAAATCCAGCTGTTGAAGTTCAAAGGTGTTGCTGGAGGCATAGAAGCTGTTGCCCCTAGAAGTACTGGAATATTAATCAATTTAATCCAACTTTGACTTGGGAATGCTTTGTGTAACAACCATACCAATAGTGGTCCAATTGCACCACCAAGAAAGAACCAGTTCTGTGCACTGTAATTTCCAAGTGAACCAAACATTCTTTTAGGTCCTACTAAACCCCAGATTACTGATGCATCGAAGAAGACGCGATTCCCTGGACATGTCCACGGACTATTTGTAGGGAGCAGTTGATCTTGGCATATATGATCAATGTTTGTAAGCAGCCACCACGCGACACTCATATTTATTGTACCAGCAATGAGAGTTCCGAGTAGCTGTTTTGGTAACAAAAATAAAAGTTTCAGCCAAGGTCAGCAACAGAATATTGGACTGAGACAGGTATAAATGACGCAACATTCATACTGAGAATTCATATACTCAACCCCAACTTGCTAGGGATTGAGACGTATCTATAGTTGTTACAGAAATTTTTAGTTATTCCAAATTCCAATTGGGAAAATGAGGAGTAGCGGTTTATTAATTTCTCCACCAGAAAGCTAACGACAATAGGACCAAAATTGTCGTGATGTTATTTATTTCTAGTGCAACTTGTGTCACAGATATACTATAAGGACTAAGTAAGCGTAACTCATGAAGTAATTTAGAGATCTTCTGGATTAAGAACTCAACTTGTAAATTAAGAAAAAAAATTGAAGTCTAATAAGCCATAACTTTATACAGTATTACTTGTCCAGTATAAAGTTAAAACAAACTAGTTCATGTACGATCAAGAAAAGAATTAAGATGGTTGATAAGTTTACTTCATGAATATAGTCAGTTTTCTTTTACTTAACAAAAACAGGGAAAAGAGGAGGAACACGAGTAATTAATACCTGAACAATGAACATTGATCTTGGAGGAATCTTCATATAATGGCCAAGCTTAAAATCCGAGAGAAATGAAACTGCCTGTGACATACTAATATACCCAAATGTTTTAAAGCAAACATTGGCTATTGGTCTCCCTGGAATTATTAGACCGATAATATACTCTGTGATCACATTTAGTCCTGGCGTCTGTCATCAGAACCAAAAGTTTGTTTAGTCAAGAAGATTCATTAATGCATCCAAAAAAATAATTGTATTTATTTATATACATTGTCGAGTAAAAACTTTTGTACTATCGATGCAATTTAATCTTATGTTATCTTTTAGGTGACCTGATAGTGCAAAATTCTTTTATATTGTGAGTGTAAAGGAGTTTAATTCAAGACAATTTCACAAATATAAGCTCACAATCTAATTACCATGTTTGTCGTGGCTGTAATGATGCTTATGGGGAGAGTGAAAATCAAGGCAATGGCAGCTGCAAAAAGAAGCCCCCACCATGGTAGTTGAACTTGATCTTCCCAGACGATGCATAGTACAAGTGACAAAGCCAATGAAAGTACAAGCATGCCGTGAAACCACCAGCTAGGGATGTCTGCATATTTCTTCATAAGTCTTGTGTGGATATCAGGTTTTCCTGAGTTTATAGCTCGGAATCGCTCATATATTTCCCTGTTCAATCAACTCGTCAGCATAAGTAGTTTTGTGACGTTTGTAAAGTTGAGTAACTTTTTCGTTACTAAAAATAGTTTAGTAACATTGATACATTTGAGTGACCATACAAAATTAAAAAGTGTACTTACTTTCCATTGAATAGAGCAACTTGAGCAAGAGTAGCCACAACAGCAGCGAAATTCAGGCCATAAGTAAGAGCAAAGAAAGTGCTTATATTTATGCGTCCTTCTTTTGCATATGCCACCTCGTCTAACTCAAACTTGTCATTAACAATAGCTGTAATATCATATGTCTGCCCTTGAGCATTAAACAAATGAGAAGATAACAGAGGAAAAGTCCTGGCGTTGTAGATGTTGAATCCCCAATAGGAAATTGGAATGAGTATATAGACCACAGCAACATAGCCCACTATAACATTGATAATGGCAAATAAGGGACAGACCAGAGGGCTACCAAGATATGATGCTACAACTGACCAATCAAAAGTGAATGACAAAATTCCAAGGCCTTTCATTCCTGAACCAATTTGTTGGGCTAGTACTGATTTTGGATAGAATAAGCAGAGTAAAGAAATGTTTGATAATGTTGGGAAGAGAAAGCCAGGGACAATGTACCAAGTGAAGCTGCAAGCTAATACAACTAAGAAGAATTTTCCTCTTGAGCTTTTCCCATCTGCATCTTTTTCATGGAGAGCCCTGCCAAAATTCATGAGAATTTCAACTTGTTATATGGTATTTATGCAGCGAGGTTCTCTGAGAAATAATGTGGAAGAAATGAGTAAATAATTTAATTGTCGTTCTAGTTCAATTCTTACAAGTTATATACTCCCTCCGTTCCATTTTATGTGAATCTATTTCCTTTTTGGTCCGTTTAAAAAAGAATGACCCCTTTCTAAATTTGGAAACAATTTAGATTAAATTTACTATTCTGCCCCTAATGAGAAGGTTTTATAACCACACAAATACTGTGGGCCCCCTTTGTGACTTGTTTAGGACCACAAGTTGCAAAAGTCTTCAATTTTTCTTAAATTATGTGCGCAGTCAAACAGGTTGACATAAATTGGGAATGCAGGGAGTAGTTTAATAAGCTAGCAAGAGTATATTACTTAGGAAATATCTTCCAAACTGGGCAGAGAGTTAAAAATAATTACTCCCTCTGTTTCAAAAGGAAAGAGGAATTCAAAATATGACGGCCAAACTTTCTAATTTTCGGACAGTGACTTCTTAACCTTTTTAAAACAAAACTTCCATCATTAAGAACTAGATAAAAAGTAGTACAAGAAGGTTATTACTTTTTCAATTAAAAAAATTTAACAGCATATATGAGAATTTAAAGTCGTGTTAAATTTTTTTTGAAATAGCTTGACTTTCCAAATAGTAATAGTGTCATATAAAACAAAACGGAAAAAGGGCAGTCGATGCACAAAGTATTCCGCATTCACGCAGGGTCGGGAGAAGGGTCGCACCCCTAGGGTGTGATGTAGAAGCCTATTCTAAAGCAAGCATTAATGGCTACTTTCGCAGCTCGAACTTGTGACTTATAGGTCACACGGAGACAACTTTACCGCTTCTCCCAGGCTCCCTTCGTATAAACGGAGAAAGTAATAATTATCTATTAGGACGAGCAATAATATAAAAGAAGCGCCAATCCAAGGAGCAACAATGGATATTCTAGGCTAATAATAAGCTAGAGAAAAGTTGGAAGTTTGAGAAATTATACCTGAACAGAGAGACTAGAACCATATTACCAGGCCACCACATTTCTGCAGGGTCTACCACATACTTTCTCATAATCCCTGCCCATCCATATCCCAGAACCTGATCCAAAGAAGCTGTATGAGTTTATTTCCAGTTGATAAGCTTAAACTTTTAAATGAGATGATCATACAATTCAAGAATGTAGACACTAGAGGCGCAAACTCATCCTCGATGCCCACTATTCGACCAGTAATAGACTAGGACAACGTCTCCCAAATGAAGGTTGATTTTAGGAATTATTATCAGATTTAACGTAGGTACATAAAGATACACATACAGAGAACATATTTTCAATACAGTGCATTTTTACTTATATATGTGGTTCGGGTTGAAAGCAGGTATCAGTTACCAAGGGTTAGATTTTCATGCAATTGAATTATTCATAATTAAGGAGTTCTTTTTCCTAATTTGTGATGTAATGCATGTAGAAAAAAAGTATAATGCTCGTACTATAGAGGAAAAATACCTGAGTAGTAACAACTAGAATCCAACCAGCCACGAAGGAGATGTTCCTGAGATAGAATGCCTTAATAATAGTCACAATTGAAACAGCATATGCTGTCCCAGAACCACAATTTGCAAATATCGAAATCAATACATGTTCTTTCATATTAAATGGTCCTGGATTAAGCGAAAACTCCCATGATTCTATCTTAAATTTCCTCGTAGGCAACACTCTAGCCATGATCTTGCCGAGTGGCAATGCTGCTATCTGGACAGTTATCATACTAATGCTAAGTGGCTGTGTCCGATAACTGAAGAAAGTGTTGAGAAATGCCAGAATTCCACACGACAGGATTCCGAGGAACCACATCCGAAATGTCCATACCGGTAGACTAGGGTCGTCCTGATTTGATACAGTCAACCTTGTCGAGACATAATATAATTAAATAATTAGAAGTGTCCAAACATAATAATATACATAGTTTAAAGGCCAACTTTTAGATGAGATAGCGATACAATTCTAACATACCTGACTTGTTCTATCGGGGATTCTTCATCTTCAGGAATTTCTTCTTCAAATTCCTTTTCTGTTCTGTTTTTCTCTGACATGTCGAACTCCATGGATTTGGTGACAATAGAATGATGTTAGAGGCAAAAGGAAAGAGAATTTTAAGGGTACCGTCAACTTTTAAACTGCTGCTAATTAGTTTTCTATTTATTTTTTATTTTTTTGGTTTTTGGGAGATTGTATTTACAAAGGAGATGAAAATTTCCCTGGAAACTTTCCGGTTTGAATTATTCTAATCTGTTAATGAATGGTTCATTAAATAAACTGCATGGATGATTATCTCATATGTTAATTTCTACCTACACATGAACTTTGAAAACCTCTCTGTATTTTCAACTTAGAAATTTTTACCATCACCCCTCCAACCCCCTCACACGATATATATCGTGGATTTACAAAGATTTTGATTGTGCTGCAATTCTCTGATTTTTTTTTTTTTTTTCTGTTTTCCCTTTTTGAGGGAAGGGGGGGGGGGGGGGATTGAAAAGGTTTAACGAAAATATAGTTGTGATTGTCAATTATATAGGGTTATAGTGTAAACATAAAGCAAAATCACTATTTAAGCTAAAATAGTGAGATCACGTACGAAAGAGAGAAGAAACAGGAAAAAGTGGTTGTGAAGATTGAGAGATCAAGAAAATTTTCTATGGTGAAATACAAAATAATACTCCATTGATTATGTACTACTGAATTAGTGGCTTACATAGAATATGTTGCGTATTTTGTTAGTGCATGTAGCAATGGTTGTATTCAAAATTCATGTAACAAATGTAGAGTACCAATATTATGGGAAAAATGGAAAAAGAGAAAATAGGAAAAGAATGAATAAAAGAAACAGGGGAAAAGAGGAAAAGACTTTTAAAAAAAATAAACATAAGATGTATGCTTGTTTGGGACCGCCAATAAATTAAAACGAAATAGAGATAGTGGGATGTATATCAATGGCGGATTCAGAATTTAAACTTTGTAGGTCAAGTATAATATTCTACCACATTTCAGTTGATTAACTAGGTTCAAAAATAATTATTTATATTTATTTGGTGAATTTTTTAACACATATAGCCGTGACAAAGCTATCCATAATTGACCCCTACCTCCACCCGTTATACATATTGTAATATTAAGAATCTACATTTATAAATTATAATCTCCATCAAGGGCAGCTCGGTGCACTAAGCTCCCATTATGCGCGGGGTCTGGGGAAGGGCCAGACCACAAGGATCTATTGTACGCAACTTTACCTTGCATTTTCTGCAAGAAACTGTTTTTACGACTCGAACCCGTAACCTTCTGGTCACATAAAAATAACTTTACCAATTATGCCAAGGTTCCTCTTCAAAATTATAATCTCCATCAATTATTGAAATTCAGGAGAAATTTAGACGTATTCGAATTAAGGCAATAGGAGGTACAAAAGGAACTGAAGGTAGACTACTTATTGACATTCATGATAAATGTCATGGGCCGCTTTTCGGCCTTGTCCTATGACCCCTTGGTTGCGCCCCATAGTGCCCTGCCCTGGTAAGCCTCTCGTCGCCAAGTTTCATGGATGGCCCCGTGATTTTGGCTGCATCAGGCAACAAGTGTGCATGTGCCTATATTGCCCCGCCGATAGCCAGCGCCTGCGCAAATAACAGTGACGGTGCTTAAAAGTGCCCGTTACCAGGCAGCGCCCTCAGTGCCCATGCGCTCATGCCCCGCGCACAGCAGGCATTGATTGATGCTACTGACAAGGTCTTCGCCCTAACAAGTGCCGGCCACTGGACAAGCTTTTCCTTTGTATAATCCTAGGTCCCTTTCCACGTAAATGTCACGACCCAAAATCTAACCATGGTCGTGATGACGCCTATCGTGTTATAAGACAAGTCTATTTCCAAAATATTACTACTAATTTGATTATAAGAATTTAATAAAATATTTTCAATAATTTAATTCCTGATAAACTAAACTAACTCTAAATATAAATAATATAAAATACGAAAACGAGTCCCAAATATCGGGGTGTCACTAAGTCATGAGCGTCTAAAACTATGAACTAAGATATATAAACTGTCTAACTGTCCAAAATAAGAAATGACAAAAGGAGTAACAAGGTCCTGCGGACGCTGGCAGCTACCTTGCAGTCTCCAATTAAAGTCGGCCTGAACTCAATGATCGCCGCGCTCTAACTCACCTGGATCTGCACATAAAGTGCAAGGTGTAGTATGAGTACAACCACCTCAGTAGTAACAGAAATGACTAAGGAACTGAGCAGTAGTGACGAGCTGAGCAAAACAGTCCAATTATTTATTTTTCACAATTTTAAAAAAATAACAGGAATAAACAGGTAAATTCCATAACTCAGTAAATGCCACAAAGAAATTTAACAGATAAATGCAGCAACAGCAAAAGTAAATGCAACCTCACAGTAATGTCACTCCATCACTCAGCACTCGCACTCAGCGCTCAACACTCAACACTCAATACACTCAACACTCTGCGCTCACTGGGGGTGTGTACAGACTCCGGAGGGGCTCCCAAACCCCAAGCGCTAAGCACGGACAACTCACGTGCTACCATATCAATACCTGGATCCGCACGGTTAACTCACGTGCTACGTGGACAACTCACGCGCTATGGTATCAATACCTAGACCCGCACGGTCAACTCACGTGCTATGGTATTAATATCCTCACAACCAGGCCCTCGGCCTCACTCAGTCATGTACCTTACTAGCCTCACCATCATCAACAAATAAGGGAACACAACCCACATCAAGTATCACAACATATTAGCAAATAATAGAGACTGAGGTAAACATGTACAATAATTTCTATGACTGAGTACAAATAATGTGGGCATGAATAAAATCTAAACAGGATCTCTAACATGAAGGCAAACAAGTTCAACAACAAGTAAACACATAACCACAGATAATAGCCATTAGGCCTCACAGCCTCATGGGACGGACCAAGTTTCAATCCCTCGCGGTGCACACCCACACGCCCGTCACCTAGCCTGGGCATCACCACCAAACAATCACATGATATTAATTTCTCCGGGTTTATACCCTCAAAGCCAGAGTTAAAACTGTTACTTACCCCAACAGCGTAAAATCCTACTCCGGGATGTCCTCGTCCCTCGACTCGGTCTTCAAAATCTTCGAATCTAACCATAATCAGAATGCTACTATCAACATAGTCTAAAAAATCGGATTACACAATAAAAACTACATAAACATGCCAAAAATCCGAAATCGGCCAAAACTCGGCCCTCGGGCCCACGTCTTGGAATCAGTCAAAAATGGCAGAATAATAATTCTCGTCCTCTCCCGAGTCTAACCATATAAAATTTGTCAAAATCGGACTCCGTTTGGTCCCTCAAATCCTCACTTAAAACTCTCCAAAACTCAAACCCTAACTCCCTCAATTTCACTTTGAAATCATCAATCAAATCCCAACAACGAAGATGGATTCATAAATTATAATCAAAATCGAGTAGAGAACACTTACCCCAATCCATATGGTGAATATCGCCTCCAAAATCGCCCAAATCCGAGCTCCCCAACTCAAAATATGACCAAATGAACAAACCCTAGTTTTGTATATTTTTCTACCAGCTATTCTGCCTCGTTTCTCGAGCCAAACGATCCCGAAACTCATATTTTATGCCTCCAATGGATTTCTTGTGAAATTCTAGTCAAGTTAGGCTTTTGAATTACTCAATTTGACCTTATAACGAAGGAGATATGTAGGTTTTAATATTTGCAAATAGTGCAGATTTTTAAATACGCCATCAGTGACAATTTCGTAATTAATCTGAAAAATCTGGCAAACCTAATACTTAGTAAAATAACCATAAAATCCTCATACGATGTCCAAATTCGATGATTCTTTTTGCTACAGGTCCGTAATTACGATACAGATCTAATGCTTCAATCAAAAAAGAAATCGAAGCTCATTTGTTCAGTATGATATCATTTATGCTTGAAGAAACGACGTCGAAACATAAGAAAACGAGCGCAACACAACCCAAACCTATCCGAAACTCACCCGAGGCCCTCGGGACCTCAACCATAAATTCCAACAAGTCACATATCACTACCTGAACTTAGTCGAACCTCCGGAACACCCCAAAATAACACCAAAATACCAAATCAACCTCGAATTCAAGCCTAAGACTTTTAACTTCCAACTTTCGCCAATTCAAGCCTAGTTCTACCCAACAAAGCTAATCGAATCATAAAAATCCAAATTCGAATTCTTTTACACATAAGTCAACTTCCGGTTGACTTTTCTAACTTAGCTTTCTAACTAAGAGACTAAGTGTTCATTTCACTCCAAAACTACTCCGAACCCAAACCTACCAACTCGATACAACTCAACACAGCTGACCAACATATAAATAAGCATAGATGGGGGAAATGTGGCTATAACTCTCAGAACGAACGATCGGGTCGTTACAGTAAATATATAGTAGTTTTACTTCTTGTATTTGCATTATAATTGTCTGGCTTATTTATGTCTACTCCTGTAACTTAGGTTTTTATTTTTAAGACATATATAAGGGGGTATAGTCGTTGAAGTTTTCTGCAAGCAATCAAATCTCTGTATTGGTGTCTCCTCCCCCTGACACCACATTGGCTTTCTTGTAATCATTATTCTCTGTTAATACAAGCAAGCTTTCATTCAATTCTCTTTTCAATTCTCTCGTAGCAAATTTTGATCTTGATATTGACTTTCCTGCACGACGCTAACAGTCTAATCTAGCGTGCAGAGAAGGTCTTTGGTTGGCGAGAAGTAATCGCATGGAAGTCGGTCGCTTTGCCTTACGTCGCCCTTCTTTGGTTGGCGAGAAGTAATCACATGGAAGTCGGTCGCTTTGCCTTACGTCGCTCTTTCAAGACATCTCAGAAAGGCGCCACGTCCGTAACATAAAACATCATATTAACAACTTAAATATATAATTCGAATAAATAGAAAAATATGTTTGTGACTAATAATTCAATAAATGTAGTTCGCATGTTTTAATTTTTAGGTTGAATTTGCATGCCCCTGTAAAAAGAAATGCTCTTAATTATTTTATTAGCATTGCTTTACTAAATTAGTGAAAAAATATTGATTATATATGGGCCTCGGTTGGATATATAATTAGATTACTTATTGTAGTTCCATGTTGGATTATGACTAGGATTGACAGGTTTTTCTGAGATATTAAAATTCACCAATTATAGTGAAAATGGTACAATTCAATTCATACAATGATGGTATTCTATATAGTCTCGTTGGTTTGATTTTAAGACCTAATTTTTGTCGACCCGATTCGGTTAAAGCTTCAATTACTTGCTGCAAATTTATTTTCTAATATCGACAGATGAAAGTATTGTTGGTAATGATTCAATATTTATCATGAAGTAAACTAACATGGCTCTTGGGCAAGGATGACAAACACGAATCGAGAAATGATTCAAATATTAGAGAAAGAAAAATAGAAATTATCACCAAGGAATTGTCCAAAGACATGTTGCAAACATTCTGAATCAACTTAACCTTGATAAATTAAACTACTTTACAATTCAACAAAGAATTAATGTCCTAATATAATATTGGGATCTCTCGAAAAATGTAACTAGAATGGGGTATTCAGGATGAAATCAGAAGTTAAACCACCATAAACAGCACCAATGTTACCAATTATAGAGATCAATACATATTCTTTCTTATTGAAGGATCCAGGATTCAAAGCAAACTCCAATCCAATTGGACGTAAATAGATCTTCCTTTTAGGGAGTTTCTTGGCCATTATTAGGCCAATGGGATATACAACCAACATAGCCCACATCATTGACATGAGACATTCTGCTGTCTCCCGCAGGTAATATTTGGTAATAATTATCAAGAATATGAAGGATAACAAACCCAGAAACAAGACACGAAATGTCCAGACAGGTTCAATGTTATCGTCGTCGACGTCGATTTCTTCCTTGGATTTGCTGGCTTGTTGTTCATCTTGTGATCTTGTTTCATATCTAAAACTTAATGTTTTTTCTTGTGGTATTGCTGCATATTCATCGTTTGGTTTGGTAATTCTTGGCTTTGATCGAGATATACGGGACGACATTGTTGTAGGGGAAAAAAACAAGAGCTGTTGAGAGGCTTTAAATTTGAGATCTGGACTCATTCACCATGTTACAAGCTACGGGATTTGTTACTTTTTTTTTTTTTTTAGATGGACCGCGTCTACATTTTAAACATACAGATTTTTTTCCCATTAGAACCATGCGATAATATAAGATAAAGTACAGTATAGAGTCCTAAGATAAGTTTTTAGCCACATTTACAATGGGGCGGAGGATGTGGTGTGTGTTCTGTTTTCTTTTTTCTTTTTAACCATATAACGGAAGACTTGCTACCTCCATGTGGTGTGTGCTCTCTCATACTGGTGGTTGCAATTTACTTTAACTTGTAAAACTTCGAATTGACGAACCATATAAGAATGCAAAACGTTATTTTTACGTACATAAGACAAGATATAAAACAAAAAGTAAAGAGCTTTAAAGACACGTAACAAGAATGCAAACACTCCCACCAAGCAGTTCCAACCCTTCTCCTTCAATTCCACCAAAACCAGCGGGTAACTTAACACCTCCGGTTCCACCACCTACATCCTTTAACACCACTCTCCCTAACATGGACAGTAATATGCTTATTGACCAACAGGATCATCCTCCTCCCCCACCTAAATCATACCTTCAAACATTAACCTCACATCACTTTTTTGAAATAGAGCCTACATATCCAACACTGAGCTCTGACATTTTTGAGTACAATGAAGAACTGGACGCGCCCACGGATCCATCCAACTTTATTCCTCTAACTGTGGAGGACAAACACAAGCTCTACCAGCCTTGGCAACATGCTGTGATAATTAAGGTTTATGGACGTAAAGTGGAGCATCAACTACTTCGTCAGAAGGTTTATAATTTATGAAAACCTACTGAAAACCTTCCGTTAATTGACCTAGGGTCAGATTTCTTCCTATTAAAGTTTCAAAAAGAGGAAAACAAAATACATGTACTGGAAGGTGGCCCTTGGTTTGTTCTAAACCATTTTCTGTCAGTCAGACCATGGGAGCCCAAATTCAAGGCATCTGAGACAACACTTACAACATCAGCTGTATGGATACGTTTACCCGAATTGCCTACTGAATTTTACGATTATCAAATTCTAAAAAAAAATGGGCCAGAAGATTGGTAAATTCTTATCAATGGATGTTTGTACTTCTGCTACTACTCGTGGGCAGTATGCTCGATTATGTGTTGAAGTTTTACTAAATCAACCTTTACAAAATCATCTCTACATTGGTAATCACAAACAAGTTATTATGTACGAGGGCTTAAATTTGTTGTGCACCAACTGTGGGTGCATGGGTCACAACAAACGGATGTGTCTTTCTGCTAAGGAAATTGCTCCTTCAATGGCCAATCAACAAGGAAATGAAGCTGCCAAATTAAAAGACACTGAAGCTGCATGGCAGCTTGTTACATTCCCCACAAAATATGCACCTAAGAAACCTACTCCCTACAGGAATCCTGTACAATCACATTCATCAAACGACTCCAAGATGGAACTTGCAGGTAAGCAACCATTACTTAACCCTAATCATCTCCCTTTTACTAATTTAACTATTGGTAATAAGGTATCAAATGCTCCAACTGTTTCTAAGCTAAATTTAGCTAATGATCACTACTAGAAATACAGCGATTTCCCACGGAAGAATCGGTGGGAAATCGGTGGAAAATTTCAATATTCCCACGAATTTCCTAGGGGAGACGCTCGGTGGGAAAATGGCTGGTGGGAAAATAGTTTCCCACGACATTCGTGGATAATTCCCAGGGAGTTTCCTACTGAGGGTTTGGTGGGTTCACCTAGTGTAATTTCCCACGAACGTCGTGGGAAAAGTAATAAAAACAATAATTTAATTTTCTTAAGTTTCCCACCGAATCCGTGGGAAGTATTAAAAATAATTTAAATTTTTTTTTATTTTACCCATGGAAGCAGTGGGAAATATGCGTTATTTGGAAATAAACATATGAATAGTCCCACAAAAATCAGTGGGAAATATTGAGATCCTGGAAAAAATGCATAAAAATCCCCCGTAGTCAGTGGAAAATCCGTGGGAAATCTGGAAAACATTTTCATGGCCAAATTTGTTTTTAGAACTACACCACCTGCCAAACAGAAAGTACAACCAACAATACAAGACTAAAACAATTAAACATTCAAATACCAAATTCAACATGCAATCCAATTCATTTCATAAACAACAACTAATCAATCCATTTCATAATTAATCCAACTAATCCAAAAGTAGAACAAAAACTCAAAAATCCAACATTCAATATTCAACATCCAAATACCATCCAAGACAAGCTAATAAAAGAAACTACTCCTTAGTTATCATCAGATGTTGGAGAACGGGGCACAGGAAATGCACCGGATTCTAAGAGGGAGTTTATCTGAGACTTGAGACTTTTAACATCACTAGTGACACGTCTTAATGCATCGTCCTTTCGCCTCATTTCTTCCTCTCTTAGCCTATCTTCTTCCTCCCTTCGCTTTGCCTCTTCTTCCCTTATAGCCCTTTCTTGAAGATACAACTCCGTAATTTTCGCTACCTTCCTATTCAATTGCTCATACTCATCCAGATCAACCGAGCAATATGACGAAGAATAAGAACCAGACAATCCAGAAGTGCGACGGCCGAGACTAAACTCTGATCCAAGGCCGTAAACTCTCCCTTTATGCACGCCACCAGCTGCCTTAATCCACATGTCCATGATCTCCTCTTGGGTTGGCTGGATTGGCCTACCTTGATCATCAATCGGCTGGCTTTGAATGAACTCCTCCAAGATTCGTTTGAAATTATCCTATAAAAAAATTACAATTATTATAAAAGTAAAATCTTAAAGAAAATTTATGCAAGTACCTTTATTTCTCAAACTTTAAAGTGAAACACACGGAAAGATAATGTGTAGACAATGCATCGGTACTCTGGATCCATGTGCACCCAAATACAATGAAGCTAATTAATGGGTAAATATTGCAGTTCACCAAACAGTAAGCCACGAGCAGCTCACCTACTAGAGTTGACTTGCTGTTTGACTGCTTCTCTAATCTTTTGATCATTACATCTATTATTTCAAAAAATAGCTAGGTGACATCAAACAAAAAGATAAATGAAACTCGAAAATTGAAAGAGGGAAAAAGGAGTAACCACAGTGGTGGACATATTCTGTAGCATTTGAAGTAGAAACATCTATTCTGTAACCTATGGATGTTTAAGGAAATATCTCATCTTTTTTCTCCTTCGATTCAATGGATGAAAAGGGCCTCTTGCCATTTCTCATTCGATCCACTTTTGCTACCTTAATTTTTTTATAATTTCTTCAAGAAAAGCTGTGTTTATATTCACACACAGTAGCTAATTAATTAGGAGCTCTAACTTTGTACTAACTACTGAAGGGAAAATACATGAAGAAGTTGAAAACAAAGAAAAGTGAAGATTGAAGAATGCGGATATATAGGAATAAGAGAATAAAGAGGAAAGAAATGCTAGGGTTTACAACTATAGCTTTATATATAGACTATGTGAACTACGTATCATCATTATTGCAAATTCATCTAAAGCAAATGCAAATCTTTCATGAAAGAAAGATCAATAATTAGAGCAACATAGGATTGCCTATATTAGTCTGCTATATCATGGCCATGAACTACTCCTCTCCTTACTCATGAAATAATCTTCAGCTAACTCAAACTTGGCAATAAAAACATAGAGTTATGGGTGGTGATGGTGCATAATATGAATTACTCCTCTCCTTACCTATGAATTTCATTGGTAGCTATAAAATGAAGAAAAATGAATGCTTAAAGGTGGGATTTGGCGATTTTAATGATTTATTTGTTTCTTCAAAAGCCAAGTAGGAGAGGAAGAAAAACACAAGTAATAAAACAATATATGGTGAAATGAAATTAACCTGTTACATGTGGGGGTTTTAAGTTGTCCACAAGAAAATGCATGGTAGGGACAAAACAGGGATGGTCACTAAACAGAAAAGAAAAATCTCTGAAGCTATATCTTTTGGTAATTGCTACATTTTGCAGTGGCCACATTTCCCTCATATCCACTTTGGACTCAAGCTGGAGAGCAACAAGCAAGCCAACTTGGACCATGCAGTTGCAGGAGAAGGTCCTCATAAATCACTTGGTCTTTACTAAGATCAACACTTGAACCAAAACTTAAACATATATATATATTTCTAAATATTGTTTTCAAGCTGTAAAAGTCTATCCAAATGACGTATACAGTTTGGCTCTGAAGTCTCCTGTGGTATCTTTCATTTTTTTTTTGCCTTTTTCAGTGTGTTCCCTTTTTGCAGGGCACATGCGAACTAGAAGGTGCGTGTGGGGGAGAGATAGTGATACCTAAGTTACCAGAAACTTTTGTTTTCTTTCTTTTTTTACCCTTCTCTGGTGCAGTACCCTTTGGACGATCTTTACCTCGAGGAGCCATCTAAACAATATAAGCATAAGAAAAAATATGTTAGTATGTTTAGCAACAAATTTAAATGCATAACATACAAGTTAGTAAAAAGAACAAACATGTCAATCTTAATCGCTTAGTTCATCTTCATCAGAAATTTCATCCTCCTCGCTTGTTTCATTTTCATCATCATATTCTTCCTCCTCAGTTAGTTCATTTTCATCAGCGGAATCTTCCTCTTCATTAGCCATAGATGTTCCAACCTCATGTTGAACTGAAGGATCAACTTCTTCGTACATGCCTTCAATATGCAGTTCATCTGCTAATTCATCATCCACAATTAGTTGAACACTTGATATATCATTTTGGTATGCTATATCTAGTGCATCCTCAACTTCTATTCTACCAACCGGCTTAGTTTTTATGACCACCCACCAATCAGTCTTATTTTTACACGACGACGGATAAGGAGCGTAATACACTTGCTTCACATTTTGTGCAATGATAAATGGATCATATCTTGCATACTTCCTCGTGTGATTAACTTCAACTATTTTATAGTGTTGGTGTACCTTTGTACCTCTATTTGGTGTTGGATCAAACCACTTGCATCGAAAAAGTACCAGCTATATCAAGTAAAAATGGATCACCTATACCATTGTCTGGATTATGAACCTATATAGAGTTGAAGAAAATTAAGAAGTTAGAAAATACAATTTGTGCAATAATGAGAATCTGGTAATATATTAGTTAACACTTACATAATCTCTAAACCACTCTGAAAATCTTGGATAAACAGCATCTTGGCCAAAGACACTCACAAAATAACTGTCCGACATATTTATAAAGTTTATTAGTTAAAATACGGATAGATCATGCAAGTAGGTCAATAATATAATTTCAAACCTACTCGTAAAATTGTTGAACTTCGGGGCAATTGAGCAATACATGTGTTGTAGCCGACTTTTTCTCCATCCAGTCCAATTTCTTTTTTGATATTTCTTAGAACTTCTACCGGATTGATTGAATATGGATATAGGTGGTGCCAAAGGATCATTGTCACCTTCATCGTCATGCCGATTTGGCCTATTTCTCAAACATGGCACGTGATGCTTAAAATAATATGAACAGAAATGAGAAGTTTCTTTAACTAGATATGCTTCACATATTGATCCTTCAATCTTGGATTTTTGTTTCACCATCCGTTTACATTTGCCAATAATCCTACATAGCATAATTTTAGATGGAAGAAGTGTAATCAAAACACATAAAGGGAAAATAATTAATGGTTATTACCTCTCAAATGGATACATCCATCTACATTGAACAGGCCCTCCAAGTCGTGCCTCTCTTACAAGATGAATTGGGAGATGTTCCATTACATTGAAAAAACCACATGGAAAAATTTTTGCCAGTTTGTTTATGATTAAATGGATGTTACTTTCCATGAAAACTAGATTTTCCTCCCTCAATGTATTAGAACATAGGTCTTTGAAAAATAAGCTTATCTCTGTGATGGGTTTCCATATTCTCTCAGGCAATGAGCTAAATGCAATAGGAAGTAATGATTCTATGAAAATGTGACAATCATGGCTTTTCATATACATCAGCTTTGCTTCTTTCATGTCAACACAATTGGATAAGTTTGAAGCATACCCATCAGGCATTCTCAAATTTCGAACCCAATCACAGATCTTTCGTTTGTCATCCATTTTGAATGAATAACTGGCCTTAGGCTTCACCATCCTATTATTTTCCTGCCGTAGTTCTAATTCTCTTCGCCTACAGTATTCCTGTAAGTCCATCCTGGCCTTCAAGTTATCTTTTGTCCTATCCTTGTCATCCATTACAGTATGAAACAGGTTATCAAAGAAGTTCTTTTCAATATGCATGACATCCAAGTTATGTCGAAGAAGATTATGCTTCCAATAAGGCAACTCCCAAAATATGCTTTGTTTAGTTCAATTATGCACAACACCATAACCAGGTAGTTTAATCAATGGAGTCTCTATTACCTTAGGTAAATTCTTAACCCTCTCCCAAGTCTCTGTTACATGGGCAAATGTGTGTCAGCTTTGTAACGGCGCGAGCATAATCGACCCCGCAAAAAAA
>NW_017675124.1:33604-59155 GCF_001879085.1 Nicotiana attenuata
TTTTGTTTCACCATCCGTTTACATTTGCCAATAATCCTACATAGCATAATTTTAGATGGAAGAAGTGTAATCAAAACACATAAAGGGAAAATAATTAATGGTTATTACCTCTCAAATGGATACATCCATCTACATTGAACAGGCCCTCCAAGTCGTGCCTCTCTTACAAGATGAATTGGGAGATGTTCCATTACATTGAAAAAACCACATGGAAAAATTTTTGCCAGTTTGTTTATGATTAAATGGATGTTACTTTCCATGAAAACTAGATTTTCCTCCCTCAATGTATTAGAACATAGGTCTTTGAAAAATAAGCTTATCTCTGTGATGGGTTTCCATATTCTCTCAGGCAATGAGCTAAATGCAATAGGAAGTAATGATTCTATGAAAATGTGACAATCATGGCTTTTCATATACATCAGCTTTGCTTCTTTCATGTCAACACAATTGGATAAGTTTGAAGCATACCCATCAGGCATTCTCAAATTTCGAACCCAATCACAGATCTTTCGTTTGTCATCCATTTTGAATGAATAACTGGCCTTAGGCTTCACCATCCTATTATTTTCCTGCCGTAGTTCTAATTCTCTTCGCCTACAGTATTCCTGTAAGTCCATCCTGGCCTTCAAGTTATCTTTTGTCCTATCCTTGTCATCCATTACAGTATGAAACAGGTTATCAAAGAAGTTCTTTTCAATATGCATGACATCCAAGTTATGTCGAAGAAGATTATGCTTCCAATAAGGCAACTCCCAAAATATGCTTTGTTTAGTTCAATTATGCACAACACCATAACCAGGTAGTTTAATCAATGGAGTCTCTATTACCTTAGGTAAATTCTTAACCCTCTCCCAAGTCTCTGTTACATGGGCAAATGTGTGTCAGCTTTGTAACGGCGCGAGCATAATCGACCCCGCAAAAAAAGACCATTTTGAAAACCACAAGGGCGATTTTGGACCTTTACCCTATTTTTTATTATTTGCTTCCTTATCCGGTTTGGACTGCTCTTACTACTAACTTAACCTATCTATCAATACTTGGTGATTTTTACCGAGCCAGGCTACACACTTCTATTGTATTCCTCAGAGCACATTGCGAGGAATTGTGAGCAGTCATCATTAGTGAATGTCTTAGGAAAATATGTGCAAGGGAACTAGTCGAATACCTGTTCTTCGTCAAGGTGTTATGTCCTTGTGTGTCTAGTACTGTAGTTCAATTATTTTAGGAATCCAGTTGTAACCTTATTCTGCTTAGTCTAGAAGCATTTCATAAGGCATTCTTTGTGAAACGACAGTTGGCTTCAAATTAGAATTAACTTTATTAGGGTAGCAACAATCTAGGTATTGTCGGGGTAAAGGAATTTGAGTTAATGTCTTAGCTAGATTATAGAGTTCTAATCTAAACATTGGCTCTTTTAATTGTTATAGTGAAGTCGGGTCAAATCCTACCGGAATATATCATTATTTTTACACCTTTGAGCCATAAATCACATTTCCAAATTTTTTGAAGTTCATTTTCTTTAATTGCAAAGTAATGTGGCTTCCCTTGTGTTATTCTATAACAATTATACTTTGTCCTTTCATTTTCTACGTCGATGTTTGACTGTACACAAATTTTTTGAAATATCAAACACTTTGCATACTAAGTCAAATATATAACATACAAAAAATATCCTTGATATCTGGTGGTATTTAATAGATGACGCCAACTCTTATAAAAGTATGGGGATATTAATGTGATAGTTTTTCTAAGTGTCACTATCTCTTTGCAACGGATCACACACTAAAAATTGTCATATAAATCAAATTACGGGATTGTTTTTTTTCTTTTCTGTCTACTTTTTTGTTTGAGTTGTCATCTAAAAACATGCATTATGTAACACTCTGTCACAGATTCAACTAGAAGAGTCAATTATCATTGCACTGAGTTTTAGAATAAGCTGAGTGCCTGGGCTGATACCGTGTGGTCGGAAAAACACCACAGCCCATTCTCATGGTATTCGACACCCAAATTACAGCCCAAATTGACTTCTCTTATGGTCTATTTTAACCCTAAAATTCTAGCCCACTTTAACAACTTTTTTCTGTATGTTTCGCTCTTCCCCTTGTCATAATTTTTTTTGCATAGAATGTCCAGCTTCACTCGTCAGAATAATCTTAACTACCTATGAATCTATGATAGAGCTTCATATGGGAGCATTAAGATATGTTGGCATATCTTTGGTACATGCACTCGTATTCTGACTTTTAACGGTCATTAATTTTCTTTGATCTGATGTTAGTTTACGGGTTCGATTGAACCCAATAGTTTTAGTCCAAATTATATATTTATTTTAACAAAATCCATTAAATATGTATAAATGATTAATTTAGAGTCTGATAACTCTAAAAAGCTAAAATTCGGAATGTGTTAATTTCAAATCCTAACTCCGGACATAGTAGAGGTGCCATAAAGAAAGCATAATGACCCTATTTGGTGTCTCCAGGATGTGGTATCTGTCCTTCACTCTTTCTCATCATGTAAAAAGCTAAGGCAAAACTGCCAAGTCCCACCATAGTAAAAGTGAGATCTACACTCAATCCTACTAGCTTTGAAGAATAGTTCATAATGGTTGTCATAATAGTCTCAGCTACTAAGGCCAGCAATTAAAATGAGCCAATTCCGATAGTACTTGCCCTAAATTTAATTGAAAGTAGCTAGGGGAGTTCATGGTTCGGTTTGGATAGGTTTTTCCCAAAAAAAAAACCAAACCAAGTAAGTCGGTTTTTCAAATATTAGAACCAAACCAAACCAATTAAGTCGGTTTTTTCTCTATTCGGTTTATGTCGGGTTTTGTCGGTTTTTCGGTTATTTGTCGGTTTTTTCTTAAATATAAGTTATACACTACCAAACAAATATTCCGGCGACCACATTTTCAACGTAACACTATCAAATCAATTGCCCTTTGAGAAATCTATTATTTACCAAGAAATATTGATGATAATTAAATCAAATAGTGATGAATAATTTAAGGACTCAACTAAAAATATATTATTTTTAACACGAAATGGATTCTTACACTTAAGAAAAGAAAACTACCAATCAAACTGGAATGTAAAGGTAAAGAACTATACTAAAAGTGCAAACTATTAACATTTACCATAAATTTTTTGAAACTTTGTATAAAATAATACATATATATATATAGGTGTNTTCACAACAATCAATTTTTGTTGCGGAAAGTCCTAACTTGGAAACTAACTTCTTAGCCTTATAGTAATCACTGGGTAAGTTAATGTTCGGACTAACTTCACCCATAAGCCCAATTATAGCATTCATGGCAGCTTGAGAAATATTTCAATCCGATTTGATAGTTAGTAATCTAACTGCAACAGACAACTCTGAGTGTATTGAGTCTTTATAGAGTGGGCGACTAGCCGCCTCTAATAATTCATAAAAGTGCTTTGCCTCATCATTGGGAGACTCATCAACGTTTTGTTGGGATTGAACTCCTGGGTGTATCCCAAAAGCATTCGACACCATTTCATGCATTTGAGAATTTTCATAGTTATTCTCAAAGAATGTACTACTCTTATAACCAGTAAGATTCTGTAAGTCAACATCAGCTAAATTACTATAGTTCTCTCCATGAACTGTCCACACATAATAATTTTCTCTAAACCCATTTTTATAAAGATGAACCTTAACATCCTCAGGTATCAACAACTTTATACAATTGCACTTAGCACAAGGACACCTAATTTTTCCTGCATTACGGAATTCAGGAAGTGTTTTTGCATCAGCAATAAATCCTTTAACACCTTCTACAAATTCTTCCTTCAATCCCCCACGATTAGGATGATTTCTATCGTACATCCATCTACGATCTTGTTCCATCTATTGCACAATAACAAGACAAAATAATTAAATAAAGAAATGAATAATTTATTTTATTCAAGTTAGTTGAGAATTAACGTTGAATATACATCTTAGATAACGAGTTCACCTAATTCTGTCTTGTCACATTCAAACATATTGGTTTCTATTTATGCTAGATAGTTATATACTTATTATATTCAATCATGTAAACTTAATCTATGTGTTTAGACACTAACCACAAACAACTATATCTTTGTCTCTAATATATTTTTGAAATATAGACTAACTATGATTTTTGATAGATTAGTTTGATTAACCATTGAAGTTAAATAAAAATTAATGACTAAATGTATTTCTTTTTCATTGAATTTGTGGAAGTCGTCCACCCACCCATCTCCGATTCTTCTAGTCTTACATGTCCAAGACTCCAAGTGGAGAATTAAATGAAAGTTATTATCAATGTAGAAGAAATTCTAAGTGAGCAGTAAAAACTTTGAATACGAAAGAACACCATACCAAGCAATTCGTACGATTGAAGAACGGGAAAATAGTGACACACCTGCAAATGCTTTCACCAATTTGTCTTCCAATTCCCTCAGCTCAACTTTTAACTTCCCAAATTTTTCTGCCGCAACCAGTCAATTAAATCAAATAATCAAATCAATTAGATCCCATGAAGAAAATTTCAATTTAGGAGAAAGAATTCTATATAATCGCTAAGATTAATGTTCAGGTGAAAACCCTAAGTTTAGAACACTGAAATTCCCAACTGATGTATTTAATATCTTAATATTACTTGTGAGGAGAAAGCTATCCTATTTCCTTAACTTACGGACAAATTGCAGTACTCTCTGAAGACCCAATTTGTTTGCTATAGATTGAGGGAACACAAGTTTAAAAGAAAAAAGAGAGAAAGAGAGATTGATTGACTTACTTACTCGTCGGAGTTAAGGGATTCCCGAAATTGCAAGCTTGTTGGGCGAAATTGTTGTTCGAGTTAACAGAGAAGAGAATGGGAGAAGAGAACAAAGAATTTTCTGAACGGGAGAAGAGGCTGTGACCTAATTAGAACGTAGGAAATCTTTCTTATCAAAAAATAAAAAATATAATAATATTTACTTTCCAATAGAATGTGTGGGAATATTAAAAATATTCAATATATTTTATTTAATTTACCGCTGTTTTTCCTGGGAATATTTTTTTAATTTTATTTCTAATTATTTTCCCACTGAAATAAGTGGGAAACAAATTTGGCGGTCTTTGGCGCTAAACAGTTCCCGCTGAAAGTCTGCGACAACTATTGAAATTTTGGTAAAATTTTCGTGTCCCCACTTTCCCACCGATTTTGTCAAATTTTTGGTGGGAATTACCATTGATATATTTTCGTGGGAAATATTCGTGGGAAAGTTGCATTATTCTAGTAGTGGATCATGTTTTAACTATTAATAAGTTTAATGTACTAGCTGATGCTCCTACTAATGCTACTATATCACATACTACTTCTAATAATGTTAATGGTCAACATTCAATATCCATTCAAGTATTAAAGGACTTGTTCCAATCGGAAATTACCTCACACACTTCCACTCCTCAAAGAACTAAATCTACTCCTCACCATGCAACTAGACACGCAAGCCTTTCCCACATGCAAAGCCACCCCCAAGCCCAAACACCCTCTTCTGCATTCACCAACGACCAACATTCCCTTAACCTAACACAATATTCTACACCTCCTCCTTCAAGCATTAAAAGCCCTCCATCATTTCAATCTACTATTGCCATGCACCTAGGGTATAATGAGTCCAACCCTCCCAT
This sequence comes from Nicotiana attenuata, assembly GCF_001879085.1. Classification (NCBI taxonomy): domain Eukaryota; kingdom Viridiplantae; phylum Streptophyta; class Magnoliopsida; order Solanales; family Solanaceae; genus Nicotiana; species Nicotiana attenuata. The sequence continues at coordinate 39,278 of NW_017675124.1, forward strand.
TTACCAGTCAACTACACAACCTTCAAATCTATCTACTCAACCGATCTCTTCAACCATTAGTAGTATTACTTTGTCTCCCATTACAACAAATATAAACAATACTCAGTTGTCCGCTTCCCCTACTGCTTCCCTCACTAGTGAAGATGTTTTCTTTCAATTTTCTCAACCACTTGAGAAGGCAAAGAACTACTCCCAGGCAGACCTCTCACCAACTGCACAACAATCCCACTCCTCACTCACACCCACCACAACACCTTCAAATGGAACCCAACTCGATAGTATACACAACATACATACCTCATGCACCAACTTATCAGGCATCATGGTTGGAGGCGGGTTTGACAACCATGCTTTGACGTTCACCATGCAAGTCAATCAGCAGGATGTGACGATTCTAATAAACCATCCGAGGGACCTAGCCCAAATAGTTGCGGAGGGGATGCAACTAGGCATAGAGATGTATGCTTGTTATCACTGGTCCATAATGCAAGGACCAAACCTTGCACCCTTTCAACCCCTGTCTCTTCCTTCTCCAGTTTGGGATCAAACTCCTCTATATCCAACTCTCATTCACATGCCATTTTATCCTCCACCAACACCCAACACTTCGTGGATCCAGCCCTATTGGGAGTCACAACCTTGCACACCATTGTTGCGGCCAGGAACTCCTCGTCTACCAACACCACCACCCCCTCCTCCAACTCCAGCAAATCTCAATCAACAAGAACAAGAAGAGCAGGAAGGGAATCTTCAAGCGGAGTTAGACGTAGCCATCGTATACAACAGAGAGACACGACCCATTCATGCATGCCTGGACGGTATAAAGGTCTTTGTGCAGAAGGAGGAATTCGAAAGAAAGATATTCATCAGGTGCCATCAAAATCTCCTAACTACATCTTTCCGTTTAAGGCCAACAACAAATCTGGCAGTGGGCAAATATGCCATGTTATTCCTCCCAGCTTTGACGCTCCGCCCATGGGAGCCTAGTACTGGTCCAGATGACTCCACTATTAGTCAAATGAATTTCATAATTTGGAATTGTAGGGGTGGGCAGTCCGTGGAATTCAGAAGGAATTTTAGGTCGTTATTGGATTACAACAGACCTGCCTTTGTGGTCCTGTTAGAAACCTATTGTCAGTCACACCAAGTTTTAAGGGATGATTTTGATTTTACTGGTATGATTGAAATTCCTAATATAGGCCACTCTGGAGGGATTGTCATACTTTGGAATTCTGCTATTTTAACTGTCACACAGGTAGCGACATCCACCCAGGAAATTCATTACCATATCCAGGTTAGTCCTTTGCCTTTTACTTTCTTATTTAGTGCTATTTATGCAAGTAGTGACCTAGCAGCTAGACTTACATTATGGGATAATCTCACACGTATTTTTGATAACTACAAGGGACCTTGGGTTTTAGGGGGTGATTTTAATGAAATAATTCATGCTTTGGATAAATTTGGAGGGTTACCTCGTAATAATAATAGAGCAAATAAATTAATAGATTGCTTTAATTATTGCCGGTTAACTGATTTAGGATACAAGGGTAGTCGATATACTTGGACAAATGGTAGGCATAATAATGCCAATATTTTGGAACGTATTGATCGTGTCTTGGCTAACTATGATTGGCTTTCTAACTATGGAGATGCCTTGGTAACACACTTGCCTAGAACTCATTCTGACCATTGCCCTCTCAAACTTGAGTTACAGCACAGTGTTCTACCTAGGAAAAATTTTTTTAGGTTTGAATCCATTTGGACTACTAATCCTACTTTTGAGCCAGTCATTAAACAAGTCTGGGCAGAACATGTTCACTTAATTCCGGCTGTCAATCAATTTACAGAATCAATCCAAGCGTGGAACAAGAACACTTTTGGAAATATCTTTAAGAGAAAAAGAAAATTGCTAGCAAGAATAGGTGGAATTCAAGCATCTATCCATTTCCCCACTAGCCAGTTTTTACAAGATCTAGAAAATACACTTACTAAGGAGTTTAATTATATTCTCCAACTGGAAGAGGCTTTCTGGAAATTAAAATCACAAATAAATTGGTTAAATGATGGTGATGCTAACACCAAATTTTTTCACCTAACAACTTTGAATAGACGTCGTAATAATCGTATAACTGCTATTCAGGACTTAGGTGGAAATTGGATTACATACTCTCATCAAATTAGAGATGACATTACTAATTACTATTGTCATCTCTTTACTACTCAACAAATTATGTCTAACCCTCTCTCATTTGTACACCCTAATGTTCTTACCCCTACGAAATAATTTAGTTTAAATAGGCCTTTAGAGGATTCTGAAATCTTAAATGCCTTACACTCTTTTCAACCTTTTAAGGCGCCGGGCCCTGATGGTTTACACCCGGGGTTTTATCAAAAATACTGGCACATTATAGGAAACTCTGTCAAATATTTTTGTCATAAGATTTTTCTGGATTCTAAGGTAGACCCTATTATCAATATAACTTTTATTTGCTTAATTCTTAAAAAACAGAATGCTGCTACAATAGCTCAATACAGACCTATTAGCCTCTGCAATACCATTTATAAGATTATTACAAAGATTATTGTTAATAGAATTAAACCTGTTCTGGATCATATCATTAACCAAACATAATCTAGTTTTCAGAAAAATAGACGTGCGGCTGACAATGCGATTATAGTTCAAGAACTTATCACTAGATTTAACAAAATGAAAGGTAGGCATTCTCATATGTTACTCAAGCTGGACCTTGAAAAAGCATTTGATAAACTGGAATNATGCACTTAGATTTTCTCCTGAACTCACTGATCCATTGGCAAAAATCGACGGTGACAGTCAAACCATGTGTTCTTACCTCCATGTTTCAAAGTGAATGCTTTTGTGTCTTCCATACAGCAAGGACAAGCTAACTTTCCGGCAGTCGACCATCCAGATAACATTCCATAAGCAGGAAAGTCATTAATAGTCCACATCAAAGCAGCATGCAATTTAAAGTTTTGTTTAGTTGATACGTCGTATGTTTCAACATCTTCATGCTACAACAACTTTAGCTCATCAATCAAAGGCTGCAAATATACATCAATCAAACTTTTTGGATTACTTGGGCCCGAAACTATGCCAGTTAGAAATAAATATGGACTTGTCATACACATATCTGGTAGAAGATTATACGGTGTAACAAAAATAGGCCAACACGAATATGGTGCAGCAGAGACAGAAAAAGGAGTGAATCCATCTGCACACAAACCCAACCTAACATTTCTTGGTTCATTAGCAAAGTCAGGATACATCCTATCAAAATGCTTCCACGCTTCTCCATCTGAAGGATGACACAAAACACCAGGCGCCCTTTTATTTTTGTAATGCCATCTCATATGAGGAGCGGAACTCATTGATGCATACAACCTCTTTAACCTACGTATAATAGGTAAGTAATGCATCCTCTTAATTGGAACTTTCTTCGCTTTGGCATTTTTGACTTTCTTAAAACGAGACAATCCACAAAATTTGCACGCTTCTAGAGTCGCATCATCTTTATAGTATAACATACAACCTTTTTCACAACAATCAATTTTTGTTGCGGAAAGTCCTAACTTGGAAACTAACTTCTTAGCCTTATAGTAATCACTGGGTAAGTTAATGTTCGGACTAACTTCACCCATAAGCCCAATTATAGCATTCATGGCAGCTTGAGAAATATTTCAATCCGATTTGATAGTTAGTAATCTAACTGCAACAGACAACTCTGAGTGTATTGAGTCTTTATAGAGTGGGCGACTAGCCGCCTCTAATAATTCATAAAAGTGCTTTGCCTCATCATTGGGAGACTCATCAACGTTTTGTTGGGATTGAACTCCTGGGTGTATCCCAAAAGCATTCGACACCATTTCATGCATTTGAGAATTTTCATAGTTATTCTCAAAGAATGTACTACTCTTATAACCAGTAAGATTCTGTAAGTCAACATCAGCTAAATTACTATAGTTCTCTCCATGAACTGTCCACACATAATAATTTTCTCTAAACCCATTTTTATAAAGATGAACCTTAACATCCTCAGGTATCAACAACTTTATACAATTGCACTTAGCACAAGGACACCTAATTTTCCTGCATTACGGAATTCAGGAAGTGTTTTTGCATCAGCAATAAATCCTTTAACACCTTCTACAAATTCTCTTCAATCCCCACGATTAGGATGATTTCTATCGTACATCCATCTACGATCTGTTCCATCTNTTCCCTACTCAATAAATATCAACGGAACTTCCTGTGGGGCACTACTCCCCAAAAGAAAAAACTACATCTCTTACAATGGTCCAAGGTTACTCAACCTTTAGCACAAGGGGGCTTGGGCATCCAAAATCTGCATCTTAAAAATAATGCCTTGCACGCTAGTCTTGCTTGGAGACTATTCCAAAATCCAAAGCAGCTATGGGCACAAGTACTAATACACAGTCACCTTAGATTTCCTAATGTTAGCCACCTTACTGTTTCACGAACTTGGTCTAACATTATTAAGGGTTGGGCACTTTGTAGACTAGGTTATAAATGGAACTTAACACGTGGTATTCATGTTAAGTTCTGGACGGAATCATGGTTAGATTATAATACAATGGTTCGTAATTACATCCAAGGACCTCTTCCAAAGGGGGAGATTAATAAAACAGTGTCTGCTTACTTCTATGACCAGCAGTGGCATTTACAGGACTTGCCTTTTCAAATACCTTCCTCACTAGAAGTTCAAATCGTTAATACTTACATGCCATTGGTGATTACTAACTATGATCAGATTGTTTGGGGACTTACTTCAAATGGCTTGTTTACAGTGAAATCTATTTATCATATGCTTACCCAAACAGATTCTTCCTTAGTTTCTGAAGTCATTAATTATAACCGGATTTGGCACCTGCAAATACCACCTAAAATATCTTTCTTTATATGGTTATTATGTCATAAAAGGCTTCCCACGGCTGTATATCTACAAAGAATACATATTATCACTTCACCGTTATGTCCGCAATGTGGGCTAGTTCCTGAAACCATACATCATCTTTTCTTTGAATGCCAAAATGCTACAGCACTTTGGGCGGCCCTTAAGTTAGACACAAATCTTTTCGTCCATCCAGCAACTACTGATACTACTGGTTGGTGGAACAATTTCATAAGATGTCAATGTTTGTCATTTAACAATGACATTCCCTTATCCACTATATTACCTTTTGCGCTATGGCAGCTTTGTACTGTCAGAAACAGGAACTTATTTGAGCATGCACACCTTAAAATAAGTAGTCAGTTAGTGTATAAGCAAGCTGCGAAGTTTTACTACCTCACAAAGTCTAAAACTAGGCCATCTTGTTTGCCTCTCTACATTAAATGGCATCCACCTGAGGGACGGGTTTTTAAGCTAAATATAGACGGTTCTACATCTGCTAGTCAAGATACTTGTGGGATTGGTGGATGTTTTAGAAATCAGCTTGGCAATTGGGTTTTAGGGTTTGCAGGTCATGCACCACATGGATCCAGCCTAAACACGGAGATACTAGCACTACTTATGGGACTCAAATTAGCTAATCAGCATCATCTTTCACCTCTGATCATTGAAACAGATGCAACTGCAATACTAGAATTACTTATTACCCATACTGTCAAATATACTAACATGATAAGTGATTGTAGGTTCTTACTCCGACAGCTGGATGAGCCAAAGGTACAAAGCATCTATCGAGAGCAAAACTGTGTGGCTGATGGTTTGGCTAAGCATGGAGCTGTTAATGTGGAGGCTAGTTGTGTACTTTTTTCAAGTCCTCCCTCGTTTGTGGTAACTTCATACCAGCAGGATCAAGCTGGAATGTCCCGTAGAAGGCTATCTAAATCAAGTTCTAGGTTACTTAGTAGTAGTACTAATAGGGTTTGTTCTAGTAGTAATCCTGGTGTGGTAGCTATTGTTTCTCCTTCTTGTTTAGTAGCTACTGTTTCTACTTCTAGTTGTACTAATCTGATGGAGTATATGCATCCATCAAACTCTTATGTACCTGTTTGAATATATATATAATATGTGTATCTTTTTGACCAAAAAAAGATAAAACAAAAAGCTGAACAAATTCCACCTTGCTACAATTGTTATAATGTTTAAAATTTCTATTCTGTAAAATATATAATTAATCTATTTTTCCAAAAAATGATCCAAACAAAACTGTAACAATGATATTGGGAACTTCCTAAAAAAAAATTTTGTCATTGAAATAAGTAGAAATCGTTATATGATTCATGATTGTGATTGTCTTATGTATGGGCTTATTGGCAGGCCGAAATTAGCCCAATTATACATATATTGGACCCTAAAGAATTGGGATGAAACCTTGACAAAAGATATAAATGGACTTTCAAGAGCTGTATTCCCGTAAAAATAGCATGGGCTAGCCAGTTTTCAGACTGGCCATTCAAAAATAGCCAGCATTTGCAAAGTCATTGAAAAATAGCCACTATTTTCCTGCAAGACGGAAAGTTCCAGCATAATATACTGGAGATCGGTGCACCTATGTATGAACTTCCAACATATTATGCTGGAACTCCAACACGTGGAAAGTTCCAGTATAATATACCGGTGCTCCGATCTCCAGTATATTATGCTGGACCGGTGGATCTCCAGTATATTATACTGGAGTTACAACATAAGTATACTGGAACTCCAGTATAATATACTGGAATTTCAGTATAGTATACTGGAATTCCAGTATATTATACTGGAGTATCTTTCCGGATTTTGAACAGCATTTTCGTTCAGATTTTTCTTTACATGAAAAGTGGCTAAATTTTGAGTACTTTTGAAACTGTGGCTATTTTTGAATGACCACTTGTAAATCTGGCTATTTTTGAATTTCTCCCCTGTATTCCCGTGTCTGAACCATTAACAGGCTGAAGCCCTTATTCATGATTCAAGATGGACAAGCAATGAGATGCATTTTGGGATTTTTTTCGTTCCTATACTATATTAGAAATTTATTTATCAAAATTGTCCTAATTTTGTATATTATCTGTCCTAAATAAGGATTGCTTACAATTTGTATACAATCCACTATTAATGTCTCAAATTAGGGGATTCAGTTACACCATTTTTTTTCCTCTCTTCTCCTCTTCCCCTATTTCTTTAAAGTCTTCTTGATTCTTGAATCCTCCTTTTTTTTGGATTAGCTGCTCACCTTCAATGTGGTGATGCAAGAACCTAAAAAAGTGATTCTAAAATTAACGCACATATATGAAAATTCGGCGCTATGTGGACATAAAGAACTTAGGTAAGCTGAAGCTCTCTACAAAAGTTACTGTATACGGTCGAAATCAAGCTCGTCTACAGCATGGTAGGTCAGGCTCGTAACATGGCAATAAAGGACTGAAGATCGACCCCAAGTCCCACCGGGGTCAGAACGCCTGCCTTCGAGAATATCGAGGCTGTGATCCCGTAATCGATCCTAGCTTCGAACGAGCTCGAAGCAATATTATTAGCATAGACAACAAAAGACCAAAATATCCGTGACCTGTCGGATATTACGGCGGGAATCTCGGCACTTATCAATAAGGAACCGACAATCAGCAAATCAAGATATTTTTTACCTTCTATAGAATTGTACCTAAAGTAGGGTTCCTCTACTATATAAAGGGATAATTCATTTAGGGAAGAGTAACATGCATTCAAAGCAATACATTATTATTTCTCTCTTAAAGCTCTTATTCTTCTGTATTTTGATACCGATCGAAGTGCATCCAGTTCGAGTGTGACTGATCTCCCAAGACTATAACTATTCAATTCCTGTGGTTTGAACTTACTTTATTATTATTTATTTCAATTGCAACTTAATTTATCGCTTTGTGTCAAGTTAATCTGCATATCCTTAAAACCACTTATAAATTCAATTGTTATCCGATTTTGAGGGTAAACAATTTGGCGCCCACCGTGGGGCTCAGGATGATAGTGGCTATTTGATACAAACTTCTATAACACACCATATTTTACACTTGTTCTTTGAACTGCCTGTGATTTCAGGCCAAAATCTAAAATGTCGAACTCCCAGTCGGCCCCTCTAAACGTAGACGCTGAATCCGGCCACCATGGTGAAAACAACAACGTAGCACCCAGAAACGAGGTGCCCCCAGCCGACCTCGGTGGAGTCCCGGCCACACACCCGATCAACGTTAGCTCGCATGTGGCCATCAACATAAATTTGCCCACGATCCTAAGAACAGCATCCGCAGATATGTCTGATCGGTGGCACAAAGCACGCACGATGACGAAGATGGTGGAATCAACTTGAGGGTAATCTTCGAAATGTTACAGGCTCAACATGCAGTGATAGCCCAACTCCAGAACCAGAGCCGCACACCGGGCAGGATTGAGCCTGAACGATCCCGGGAAGTCATCCACAGAGATGAACCGAACCCGAAGAAGCCGAATGAAAAGGAGTCGGGGACCAACCCCGAGATCATGAAGATGCTAGAAGAACTAATGAAACGGATAAAATTGGGGGAGAAGAAAATCAAAGCAATTGAAGATAAGGTGGAAACCTACAATTCCAGGGTCGATCAAATCCCGGGAGCACCACCAATACTGAAAGGCTTGGATTCCAAGAAGTTCGTGCAAAAAACATTTCCTCCGAGTGCGGTTCCAAAGCCGATCAATAAGAAGTTCCGCGTGCCCGAGATTCCTAAGTACAATGAGACGACAGAACTAAACGAGCATGTTACCTCCTACAGATGTGCCATCAAATGGAACGACTTGGAGGATGATGAGATCGAGTCTGTCTTGTTGAAGAAGTTAGGAGAGACCCTGTCAAAAGGAGATATTATATGGTATCACAACTTACCTCCTAATTCTATTGACTCATTTGCTATGCTTGCAGATTCTTTCATGAAAGCACACGCCGGGGCTATCAAGGTTGAGACCAGAAAGTCGGACCTTTTCAAAGTAAAGCAGAAAGATAATGAGATGCTCAGAGAATTCGTGTCCCGGTTTCAAATGGAATGGATCGATCTTCCACCGGTCGCTAATGATTAGGCCGTTCACGCTTTCACCCAAGGACTCAACATTCGGAGCTCGTTGGCTTCACAGCAATTGGAACAAAACCTGGTAGAGTATCCGGCTATCACTTGGGCCAATGTTCGTAACCGATATCAGTCAAAAATTAGGGTCAAAGATGATCAGCTTGGGCCCCTTCCGGGTCCGTGTACCCCGTCAGAACCATCGACAGAGTCAAGAGAGACATCGACCGTGAACCAAGATCAAATAGGGTATCAGTCGTACAATAGAGACCGAAAAAGCAGCGTGTCCAGGCGGAACTCTATGCGAAATAAAAGGAGAAATGATCGAGGTCAGAGCAACCGGAGACTCATGAGCAAAAACAACTTCGACAGGCCCGTCGGGCCTAAAGAAGCGCCAAGATTATCGGAATACAACTTCAACGTCGATGCCGCCGCTATCCTATCTGTCGTCGGACGCATCAAAGATACCGAATGGCCTAGACTTTTCAGTCCGGTCCAGCCCAAAGGGATCCCAACCTAATGTGCAAATATCACGGCATTCATGGCCACATAATAGAAGACTGTCGACAATTAAGAGAAGAGGTGGTCCGGCTGTTCAACAATGAAGATCTCCGAGAATTCCTGAGTGATCGGGCCAAGAAATACTTCAGGAACAATGACTCTAATAAGCAGACCGAGCAGGAAGAGCCTCAACACGTCATCAACATGCTCATCGGTGGAATCGACATTCCCGAGGGTCCGATGCTGAAATGCACCAAAGTATCCATCACAAGAGAAAAATAGATTCGGGATTACGTACCAGAAGGAATCTTGTCTTTCGACAACGAAGATGCTGAGGGGATCGTGCAACCCCATAATGATGCACTGGTAATATCGATACTCGTAAATAAACATAGAATTAAGCGTGTGTTAATTGATCCAGGTACCTCACCCAATATTATCAGATCAAGGGTCGTGGAACAACTCGGCCTACAAGATTAGATCGTACCTGCGGTCCGAGTCTTGAACGGGTTCAACATGGCATGCGAAACCACTAGAGGGGAGGTAACATTACTGGTGAAGGTCGCCGGAATTGTACATGAAGCCAAGTTCTATGTAATCGAAGGGGATATGAGATACAATGCTCTGTTCGGGAGGCCATGGATTCACAACATGAGAGCAATACCCTCGACGCTGCACCAGGTGCTAAAATTTCCAACACTCGGAGGAGTCAAAAGAGTTTATGGGGAACAACCGACCGCAAAGAGTTGTTCGCAATCGATGAAGTGATCCCAGCATCCACACTCTCAACATCGGAGGATCCGAATCGGATGGTCAAAGACGGGGCCAAATAGCAATCATCGATACCAACCTCGACAGAGTCGGAGGAACAAGGGGTAGACGAGGACGACGACTACGAAGTCCCCAGATCTTTCATAGCCCTCGACGATTTTGACACTAAAAAATCGACGGTCGAGGAACTGGAACAAGTCGTACTAACCGAACACTTGCTCGATCGAAAGGTATACCTGGGCACGGGATTAAGCCCCGAGCTTAGGAAAAAACTCATTCAATTTCTTATAGCTAACAAAGATTGCTTCTCTTGGTCCCACCTTGATATGACAGGGATCCCACCGGAGATAACCACTCACTAGCTAAGCTTGGACCCGAAGTTTACCCGGTCAAGCAGAAGAGGAGACCCCAATCCGAGGTCAAACATGCTTTCATCAAGGACGAGGTATCTAAACTCCTTAAAATAGGGTCCGTTCGGGAGGTTAAATACCCGAATTGGTTAGAAAACATAGTGGTGGTCCCTAAAAAAGGGAATAAATTAAGAATGTGTGTAGACTATAAGGATTTGAATAAGGCATGTCCCAAGGAGTCCTTCCATTTGCCCAACATCGATCGCCGATGCTACGACCGACCACGAGATCGTCAGTTTTCTCGATGCCTACTCCGGGTACAACCAAATACGGATGAACCCGGGTGATTAGAAAAAAACCTCCTTCTTCACTAAGTACGGCACATACTGCTATAACGTGATGCCATTCGAATTAAAAACCTCCGGTGCCACTTATCAACGCCTAGTAAACCGGATGTTCAAGGAAAAATTAGGAAAATCAATGAAGGTTTACATTGGCGATATGTTGGTTAAGTCCCTGCGAGCAGATGACCATTTGAAACATTTGCAGGAAACTTTCAGCATATTGAATAAGTATAATATGAAGCTGAACCCGTAGAAATGTGCATTTGGAGTTGGATCAGGTAAATTCCTTGGATTCATGGTATCCAACTGGGTAATCGAGATCAACCCCGACAAGATCAAAGCCATCAAAGATATCACGATTGTGGACAACGTGAAGGCCGTGCTACGACTAACCGGACGCATAGCCGCCCTGGGGCGATTCATGTCGAGGTCCTCCGATAAGAGCCACCTATTCTTCCAACTACTGAAGAAGAAGAATAACTTCTCATGGACTTCGGAGTGCCAACGGGCCTTGAAGGAACTCAAGTGATATCTATCGAGCCCACCGTTGCTTCACACGTCGAAGATAGACGAACAACTATACCTGTACTTGGCAGTATCAGAGATAGCGTTAAGTGGAGTCCTGGTCTGGGAAGAGCAAGGTATGTAATTTCCAATTTAGTATGTCAACAGGACTCTAGATGAGGCCGAAACTAGGTACCCTCACCTAGAAAAATTGGCGCTCGCTTTGCTAAGCGTCTCTAGGAAGTTAAAATCATATTTTCAGTGTCATCCTATATGTGTTGTGACTACTTACCCATTGCAAAGTATAATGCATAAACCCGAGCTCTCGGGACGATTAACCAAGTGGGTCGTGGAGATCAGCGGGTACGATATTGAATATCGACCCCAGACCGCCATTAAATCTTACATTTTGGCAGACTTCATCGCCGACTTTATGCCAGCCCTAATTCCCGAGGTCGAAAGAGAGTTGTTGGTGAACTCAGGGACGTCTTCGGGTATTTGGACCCTCTTTACGGACGACGCCTTGAACGCAAAGGGGTCCAAACTTCGCATTATATTGAAGCCACCAACAGGCAATGTAGTTAGACAATCTATTAGGACTGTGAAATTGACTAACAACGAGGCTGAATATGAGGCCATGATTGCAGGTCTCGAACTAGACAAAAGCTTGGGGGCGGAGGTGATCGAAGCTCAGTACGACTCCCTCCTCGTGGTGAACCAAGTTAACGGGACGTTCGAGGTTAGAGAAGAACGAATGCATAGGTACCTGGTTAAGTTGTAGGTAACATTACATCGGTTGAAGGAGTGGATTTTGCAATGCGTGCCTCGAGATTAGAATAGTAAGGCCGATGCCCTTGCTAACCTAAGATCGTCCGTCGAGGATGACGAGTTCAACTCGGGGCCAGTCGTACAACTCATGAGATCAGTAGTGGAAAAAGTCCATGTCGAGATAAACTCAACGAGCCTAACTTGGGACCAGAGAAACAAATATATAGAATATCTAAAGACCAGAAAACTGCCCTCAGATCCAAAAGAATCGAGGGCCCTACATACGAAGGTAGCCCGATTTAGTTTGTCCGAAGACGGAACCCTATTCAGAAGAACATTCGATAGCCCGCTTGCGATATGTCTAGGACCAGGAGATACCGAGTATATTCTGAGGGAGATCCACAAAGGAACCTGTGGAAATCATTCAGGCTCCGAATCATTGGTTCGAAAAATAATCAGAGCCGGCTACTACTGGATCGATATGGAAAAGGACGCGAATGAGTTCGTACGAAAATGTGATGTAAGTCAAAGGTATGCTACGATGATTCATCAACCCGGGGAGATGATGCACTCGGTTTTATCGCCATGGCTGTTCATGAAGTGGGGAATGGACATCGTTGGCCCCCTTCCATGGGCACTCGGTAAGGCTCAATTTATATTGTTTATGACTGACTATTTTCTAAGTGGGTGGAAGCCCAGGCATATGAGAAGGTCATGGAGAATGAAGTCATCGATTTCATTTCGGACCACATCATATGCCGATTCGAAATGTCGGCGGAGATCGTGTGCGACAATGGAAAACAATTCATCGGCAACAAAGTAAGAAAGTTTCTTGAAGACCATAAGATCAAAAGGATCTTATCAACACCTTATCACCCTAGTGGGATCGGACAAGCAGAATCGACCAACAAACCATACTCTAAAACCTCAAAAAGAGGTTAACCGACGCCAAAGGAAAATGGAAGGAAATCCTTCCTGATGTCTTATGGGCATACCGTACGACCTCGAAGTCCAGTACCGGGGCCACCCCGTTCTCATTGGTTTACGGCACCGAAGCTCTGATACCGGTCAAAGTTAGAGAACCAAGTCTCAGGTTTCGATACACAACCAAGGAAACAAACAACGAGGCCATGAATACGAGCCTGGAAGTATTAGACGAAAGGCGCGAAGCTACCCTTGTCCGGTTGGCCGCCCAAAAATAGCCGATCAAAAGATATTACAACCGAAGGGCCAACCTTCGACACTTCAATGTGGGGACTTAGTATTAACGAATGTGACACTAAACACCTGGAACCCGAACGAACGGAAGCTGGGGACGAACTAGGAAGGACCATATCAAATTATCGAGATCACCAGAAAGGGATCGCACAAACTCGGAGCAATGAACAGTGAACGACTACCGAACAATTGGAACGTAAATCACTTGAAGCAATACTACTGCTAAGGTATGACCCCATTCGTTTCTTTTACTTATTTGCATTTCGAACTAACACTTGTAGGCAACCGTCAAGGAACGATACAATTTTTAGGCCTGAAGCATGTGTTTTGTCCCAAATGGGTTTCCGGTAAGGTTTTTAATAAGGCAACAGTAAATCGTGCTAGCTTAGAAATGAAGGCCGGTTACGAAGCGGTATCGAAGATCATGACAACAGTATTCAAGGCCTCTCAATTACCCTCGGATAACGACTTTAGCAAGGAAAGAAACTTTGTGATTCAATGGTCTCGGCTCGATCGATAAGATTTACTGTAAGGGCCAAACGGTCAAATAAACCGTGCCCACATAGACTGCTCGAGCCCTGGCACAAAGCTTGTACACATGTGTAACTATTACACACAAGAATAAAAAAGAAGTTTCTACCTTGCGGATAGATATCTTGTCCCTTACTTTTTTTTCTTAAGGAATTTCCTACATCCGATCCTCTAAATGTATCGAGCCCAAGGGATGTTTTAATTGGAATTCAAACAACCACTCCCACTCGGGGACTACCGTCCAAAGACAAACTCGAACGGCCTGAGCTATCAGAGCCCAGGGACACAAGACCTATTAGGCAGCGCCTGAACCTTAAAGGCTACAACCATCTCCATTCAGGGACTGTTATCTTAGGTAAGCCCGATAACTCGGGATAACAGGCCTACTATGAAACACTCGAACTAAAAAGGCTATGACCATATTAAAACATCTCGGAGACGTCCGAGACCCGTAACAAAAAACAAGGCCTTCAAATTATAAGTACTTTTGGAAAAAGTTTCTGGTCATACCGAACCCCCACGACGCCTTAAGCAAAATAATGTCGAAGGCACCGAACAGGCCTAACTATTTCATACTAAGGCATCTCGATCTTTGCAGACATAAATAATAAAGCAAAGGAAAACAAAACTCAAGGATTTTCGAAGGGAAAAAGAAGCCTTGTATTATATATACATACCGTCTTTACAAAGGCCAAGCGACCTTAGCAAAAAGTACAAAAATAAAACATAAAAAAATACAAAAATACAAGGCACTTAAACGGCCTGGTCTTCACCGGAGCCCGCCTCGTCGCCAGGGTTTTCGGAGCCTCCTCCTTCCTCGGATCCCCTCGGAGTCTTCTTCATCCTCGGGATAAGCCAACTTCTTGGCCTCAGCTTCGAGCCCCTTAGCATTCTCAATTTCAGCCGACAAGTCGAAACCCCAAGTATGAATTTCCTCGAGGGCCTCCCTTCTGGATTGCCACTTCGCATGCTCAACGATATCCTTCGTTCGATCCCGGGCCGTCTCGGCATCGACCTTATATTAGGCCACCATCTTGTCGGCATCAGCTTTAACTACCACGACCACCGACTTGGTCGTTTCAAGCTCCATGACCAAAGTCTCTCGACCAGAGACGGCCGAACTTAGCCGAGACTGGAGCTCCTAAACCATTTTGGCCTGCACCTCGGCCTTTTCCTTTGTCGCTCAAAGCTGGACCTCAGTAGAAGTCAGCTGCGCCCGATCAGTCTCCTTTTTCGAGGCTAGACAGTCCATCCTGCCTCTCCATTCATCTATCTCAGCCTTGAGAGCATCCACCTCAGCTCGGAGCTGGTCGATCCGATCGATCTTCCGTTGGACCTGCGGATTTCGACCATTAGTCACTGATTCTAGCTCATCGTCACTAACCTCAAATATTTTTACCTGCTTGACCAGGTCGGCGTGCTCCTTCCGAGCCACCTCTAGCTCAGTTCGGAGGCTCTTAGCCTCCCCTTCACATTGCTCGCTGAGAAATTTATAAGCATCACTCTTTTCAATGAGCCCTCGAACCTCGGCCTCAAGCTGGTTCAGCTCGTCCCCATATCGAAGAAAAGTCTCATGATGAAGCACCGAGGCCTACATACACAAAGAGAGATGTTATGATTATCTATAAATTAGTCTAAGTACAAATTAAAAGTCATTAAGAGGTATCTGAAGTTACTCGCTTTAGCACCTGTTGTGCTTCGTTAAATAGGCAGGTGGATCCACCTCGTTCATCTTGTCTTGGTCTTCCTTGGTCACCAGACACCGAAGGTAACTGGCTACCCCTACTGGGGCAGAGAGGACCTGGGCATCCTCCAGAATGGAGATGATGATCGATCGCTTACGGTCAGGATCCGCATTCGGAGCTGGGAACCAGTTGATTAGTTTCAAGCTTAAGGAAGGCCCGTTTGTTCCCGAAGATGGACTCTTCCTCGCCACCTCTAAGTCACCCAATCTGGTGACGTCCTCCGTGGCAGTAGAATCCACGCCATCAAAAAATCCGCAGAGGGGGTCGTCCGCTCTGTGGGCCCCCTCGTTGGGATGTTCTTTCACCGTTTGAGCCTTGTTATACATGGACTTAGTGAAGGAAGGCGGCTCGATGATGTCTATCACACCGAGTGCATCCTTCGGGGCATTGGCCACATCCCGGGAAGCCCCAGCACGACCTCCTTTTCAGCTTCCCTAGCTTGAGGCAAATCAGCCTCGCCTGTCTCTGGTTCGGAAGCCTCGGCCACGGCCTCCTCGTCGGCCTCCCTAAATTGAGGCAAACCAGCCTCGCCCCTCTCTGGTTCAGAGGCTCCTTTCTACTCGAGCTGCGACGGCTCGCGGGCCACCAGATCAAATGCTTTTTCTTCTTCTTCGGACTCGTCCCTCAGCCGGTAGAGTGAGTGCGCTCGGGCGCTGGTGCTTTCTTTGGATTTGCACACCAGCCTTCTCCCCGGATTCTTGTTTTTCGAGTTCGGAGAATTCGGAGCCCTTTTCCTTTTCTTGTCATCACCCTGTCTCGGGGCAGGGGACTCGGCGGGGAAGTTATCGCCCCCGGATAGAGGCCTCAGTGTTACATCCTTGGATAAACCTGCAAAAGAAATGAAACAAGTGGGAACTTGACGATACGAGAGAAACCCAAATATTACTCACTCGGGAAAGGAATCTCACCATGAGAACATGCCTCCCATCAGCCCTTCGAAAGTTCGTGCCATGAGCACTCAGAATATGGCCTTTGTAACACGATGCCCTCGACCCACTCCTTGAGTCGAGGGACTGCATTCGGGACCCGAGCAACAACTGCACCACCACAAAGCACCGATAAGAAGGAAGGAAAAAAGAGTAAAATAAAATTTGTAAAATGAAATTTTACTTATGTGATATATTCCACTTCTCGGGGAACAGCATGCGCTCAGCTGGGATAAAGTCTGAGGTCCTCACTCGGATAAAATGGCCTAGCCAGCCTTGATCTCGATCTTCATCGATATTCGAGAACGGGGCTTTACTAGCCCGACGCGCGAGCTTGATTAGCCCCCCGAAAGAGTCAGGGACTGTATAGGCGCATTAGGTGGTCGACGATGAACAGGCATCCATCGATCTTGCTCACGAGTAACCAAAGAAGGATCACGATCCTCCAGAATGAAGGGTGAATTTGATCGAGGCATACCTTATCTATTTTGCAGAAGTCGATGATGACCGGATCCGATGGGCCAGTGTAAAGGGATAAGTGTAAACACTTAAGTATCCTTGGACATGGGTGGTGATGTCTTAATCGGGCCCGGGAACCACCACGTGCTTGTCAACCCAATTGTAATCTTTTTTGACCGTAGGGAGGACCTCTTTAGTGATCGAGCATATGTATCTCGAGACCTCCTAACACCGGCCTTGTACGGGGGAAGTTTTTTCAACCTTGAAATTGGCGGTTATCGAGCATCCTCCACGGAACGTTTTCAATGGGGGTTTCGATACTGGTTCCTCGATAGCAGTACGCGAAATGGTCTCCTCGGTAGCCGGCTGCGAGGTAGAAAGTTTTTCTTTTTGGGGAACGATTTTTGAAGTCTTCGCCATTTCATTGAAAATGGAGGAAAAATGAGGGAAAAGAGGAAATTAAAGGAATACGCTTGATGGTTTGGAATGAGACGAACAAAAGTTCTTGTAAAAGATCTCAAATAATTTGGATATAAGTGCCAGAGTATATTAAGATCTCTAAGGTACGAAGGTAGAAGGTTTGGATGTAAAGTTTGAATGAACAAAGGAGGGGGTATTTATAGTTTTTCAACGACGGTTCGCATCCAGGAGTGGCCGACCGGCAACTGACAAGAATTTAATGCAATTAAGACTTGACTGACGAGACGTTTCGTTTATTTTGTCGTTTCTGTCGCGGGGTAGCGAAGTAAGAATCGAAAGCTCATGTCATTTCTCGTCGTCTACTCTCCGAAAAATGAGGGGACTATCTGTATACGGTCGAAATCGGGCTCGCCTATGGCATGATAGGTCAGGCTCGTAACATGGCAATAAAGGACAGAAGATCGACCCCAAGTCCCACCGGGCTAGAACCTGGCGTCAGAATGCATGCCTTCGAGAATATTGAGGCCGTGATCCCGGAATCGATCCTAGCCCCGAAGGAGCTCGAAGAAATATTGTTTGCATAGACAACAAAAGACTGAAATATCTGTGATCGGTCGGATATTACGGCGGGAATCTCGACACTTATCAATAAGGAACCCGCAATCACCAAATCAAGTGAATTTTTATCTTTTATAGAATTGTCCCTAAAGTAAGACTCCTCTACTATATAAAGGGGGTCTGATTATTCATTTAGGGAAGAGTAACACGCATTCCAAAGCAATACATTATTATTTCTCCCTTTAAAGCTTTTATTCTTCTGTATTTTGACACCGATCGAAGTGCATTCAGTTCGAGTGTGACTGATCTCCCAAGACTGTAAATGTTCAATTCGTGTGGTTTGAATTTACTTTATCATTATTTATTTCAATTGCAATTTAATTTATCACTTTGTGTCAAGTTAATCCGCATATCCTTAAAACCACTTACAAATTCAATTGTTATCCGATTTTGAGGGTAAACAATTACGCATATACTATCCAATTCCTCGAACTACAATGAGTTTGAAGAATTCCGAGAACGTTCAAGGAACTATTTCGAAAAAACATACATTTCAATATTCAATATTGTTATAGTAAATTTTAATCAAAAAATACTTATTTGTGTGGTAATTTGATTTACTCGTAGATTCTCATGATAAACAAAAAATAAATTTTATACAATTAATTATGTATACAACTTATTTATAATTTTCATACATCATATTTACCCCGTTAAAAACGACTAAAATATCATACAACTTAAATACAAATTTTATACAAATATGTCTTTTGTATATTTTTGTATATGATTAGAATATATTTTGTATGTACTGTGTTCTTCTTCTTCTTTGAAATTCCAATCAAACTTCCTCTCTTAATACAATTTGATGCATATCAATAACTTTATGTAAAAAGAAAGTATTTATAACTTAAATACAAATTTCACTTTTATACAACATTCAAATAAAAAAATATAACTACAACATAACACAATTTAAATACAATTTACATACAATTATAATACAACTTTAATATATCTTCGAGTTTAAATCTGAAAATTCATCCAAAATCAACTCTAATCTTCACCAAACACCCTCAAAATTAAAATATAAACCACAAAGAATATTCCTGATCATTTGAACAACACACAATCAAAACAAATAATAATTTAAAAAAAAATCGAATTCTCTTCTCTTTTCTAATCTCCTTTATCTTTTTCTTTTTTCCAGAGAATTCAATAATAGATGGCAATTTTGATTCTCTCTTTGAACGCAACTTTCTCTGTTTCTCAAGTATATAGTCGTTTGTGTGGAAACTTCCGAATGCAGATTAGTAGAAGATAGCGGAGCGTGAATAGGGAGAGAGGAGAGAGATCTGTGGAATTTGATTTCCACATTAAAAGGCTATAATCAAGGATACTCATTTAAAATTTATTTGTATATAAGTGGTAAATTGTATATCAACTTGTAATTAAGTTAAAACCTGAACAGTAAGGGTAAATAAGTTTCTAATGTAGTACATATAGGTAAAAATCTCTTTTTCAAAGAATTAATCTAAAGAGCCGCTCACACAATTACTTAAACTAAACACAGCCGAAGGATGTATATATAATATATGTATAACTATGTGTAATACATATATTCTCGCTTAAGAAATTAAACAATAAATCTTGCCGGCTATTTGCGTCAAAATTCCTTATTTTTTTCATAACTAATGGGAAAGCTACGTTGTATAGCCGCTTCCAAATTATTTATATATATATATATATATA
>NW_017675124.1:59175-75458 GCF_001879085.1 Nicotiana attenuata
ATATATATATATATACACACACACACTAGTCGAACAACTCTTTTTATAAATTTAGTGGATATAGAAAAGATTAATTTTATAATATGAAAATTTGAAAAACAAAAATATCTATAAGAAAAAAATATAAAAATATTTAAATATAATAACAAAAACATTTTATAATAAAATACATATTAAAATAAAAGTATCACATACGTTTTTGAAAATTTATAATGGCAGAGTTTCTTCCCTAAAACTTTATATCTAAACTAATCAGTTTCTTTTTCAAATTAATAGAGTTTCACGTGCAATAAATTATATCATTCCAATGCAATCATCGTTTTACTTTACTTTGGAATTTTTACCTCCTATAGCAAAGGTTAACACCTTATTTATTTTAAATAAATACCATTTTTAAAAAATTATATTCTATGGATACCCTTTAATGTTTATAGCAAAATATCTAATTTTGATACCTCCTACCCCTAAGCCACTAAATACGCTATTCAGTTACACTATTTTCTTTATCTCTCTACTTTGATACATGCCATTCTCTTCCCCCATTCCCTGAAAACACGATGCTCAATCTCAAAATTCCCTCACCCACATCACCTACCATTAGTCAAAAACCCCACGCTCTCTCCTCTCTCCTCTCTGGGGCGACAATCTGATATGCTACAGCTGCGCAAACAACTACCTTTGCAGTTTGGAACTCAAGGACGATGCCTTATTGAATGTCTTGCAAGAAGACATATTTTGATTAGATTCGACAGATATGATGACTATGTTCTTGCAACGGCTAAATCTGTCAACTACATATCCTTGAATGGGAAAGAAAATCAGTGTAGGTTATTTCCATGGACTATTGGATTTAATCCTAAAGAAGAGACTTCAAGAGCCTTTGTTTGCATCTCGTTTCCGAATCTGCCTTTGTTTGGATCTCTTCAAAATATACGAGGATTCAACGTGTTGATGATAAAACTGGGAAGGTTATCGAGCATGTCTAGAAATTCAATTTGGGGCTGAGCAACTTGGTTTTTTGTTAATATATTTCAATATATTTTCAATGTACTTCATTGTATTCATTGTCTATTTTTTCATTGTAATTGAATGTATTTCGCTGTATTTTCATGTATTTCATTGTATTCATTGTCTATTTTTTCATTGTAATTCAATCTATCTCGCTGTATTCCATATATTTCATTGTATTCACTGTCTTTTTTTTCATTGTATTTCAATGTATCCCGCTGTATTCTATGTATTTCTTAGTATTCACTGTCTCGCTATATGCCATGAATGTATTCATATATTTTTTTAATTAATATAATTTATATATTCAGATGTATTATATAATTTCTCTGAAGATTGCTATGCTTTTGGGGTATTTTTTGGTTGAGAATCTTTTTTATAACCGAAAATACAAAATTTGTGTGTTGTAATTGAGTTTGTTGAGTTATATTAGGAGTCGATTATGTTAATTGATTCACTTTCCGTTTAAAAACAGTGCAATCCCCTGTTTCACGCCGTGAATACAGTCGAATACAATAATCTGTCCAGCTGTAATCCCATGTTTCACGCCATGAATACAGTCGAATACACTCGAATACAAAAATCTATCTAACTATAATCTCCTGTTTCACGCCTAGAAATGCTACTGTATTCATGAATACAGTAGCTTAAATACATCAAATACATCCTATAACAACAGAAAACGTATCTACAATCTGTAATATAGCAAATGATATCTATAGATAGCTAATTACCACTAAAAAATAGTGCTTTATGAAAATTTCTCTTTTACTTTCCAATCATCTTGTTTTAGGCAGTAACTAAGTTACATGAATCAATAGTGAATTACAGGAGTTGGGTAACATAACTGCAAGATGGAGTATTCTATTTAATCCGATTTTGAGCTATTCTCGCTTTGTACCATACGTCTCTTGTAAGAATGTTCCCTTGACATGCACGGTATATTTGACCCACAAATAATCCGTTTAAAATTACATGCATGTAGAAGTTTGCTCTCCTACCTTTCCAAACTCTACTCAAGAAAATAAGACCTAATAATATTCTCATATGCTTGCTGCTCCACGTCACGACCCGGAATTCTCACCGTCGGAACCGTGATTACGCCTAATATTTCACTTGCTAGGCAAGCCAACGTTAGAACATATTATCCATTTTTAAAAATTGAATTGAATAACGAGAAATACTGAAATAACTGAAATATGAACGCGGAAACTAAAACTGTCAAACACCTACTACAAAATCCCTAAACCTGGTTTCACAAGTGAACGAGCTACTAGAATTGTACATACAAGGGTCTGAAATAATACAAAGTTGTTCGAACGAAAATACAAATCTAAATAGAAAGGGGAAGGGGACTCCAGGGGCTGCGGGCGCTGAGCAGTCGTACCTCAAGTCTCCACAACTGTCCGATCCGAGCTCTCTAGTAGCCACCGCTGGGACCGACTCCAAAATCTGTATAGAAGTGCAGAATGTAGTATCAGTATAACCGACCCCATGTACTGGTAAGTGTCGAGCCTAACCTCGACGAAATAGTGACGAGGCTAAGGCGGATCACTTACACTACAACCTGTACATATTATATATATATAATAATAACAGAAAAATAGAAAATACTGAACAAAATAAAACAGTCAACTGAGAGTAATAACCATAGCCTCAAGAATAAACCAATGTCGTCCAGAATTACCAATCTTTAACAGTTCAAATAAAAAATACCGGAAACCAATAAGCTCAAGAAATGGAACATATGGGTTACGACGCCCAACCCGATCCAACCGTATAGTGCATAATCCTCCCTAAGTTCACCCTAATAACATAAAAAACAGAGATAATATATAAATATTGCGGCGGGCAACCTGATCCCACCGTACATCAATATCAGTATCATAAATCGACCTTATTTCACCATATCAATCCACCCTTATTCCTCCTGTTGCAGCGTGCAATCCGGTCCCACCATATAGTATATATTCACCCTTATTCCACCATATTATTCCACCCTTATTACATCTGCTGCGACGTACAGCCCGATCCCACCATATCAGTACCAAATACTCAATGCACAGTCAAATCAACGGTTCAAATCACAAGACCTTTACAATCAATAAATACTAAACTGAACCCAAAGAAAACCTAGTACGATACAGAAATCTACACGAGTAATGCTATACAGCGAGACCAATCCAGTAATTGACAATTAGAAGGTTCAAGTAAGTCAATTTAAGCAAATAACAGCGAATCATAAAACTATGGAAGGGCTAACATAAATAATAAGAGAAGGTATTGACTAACAAGTAGCAGTTAAGCATGAAAAGCATCTAGCGCATATAAGAATTAAGAAAGGGACGGAAATAATCAAGGAAAAGCGGAAAATCAGGGAAAACAGATAATTCAACGGCGTATAAGCACTCGTCACCTTGCATATACGCTGCTCACATGAAGTTCACATAGCACATAGTCCGAGAGTTTCTAATTCCCTCAAGTCAAGGTTAACCAAGACACTTGCCTCGCTCCAAAGACCACTCAAAGCTCAACCACGGCTTTGCCTTTCAAACTAGCTGTCACAACCCAACTCCATGTCAGGCCGTGATGGCGTCCAACACCATTGCTAGACAAGCCAACAGTGACAACTTAGTGATTTCCCATTTTTACTAAGTGATTCCAACAACTAATTTTCCTTAAATTTAGAACATTTGATAAGTAACGTGTTTTTAAAGCAACCAAAAACGAAAACAACTAAAGGAAATCATAACTATAGAAATACAACCCAAAAATCGTAAGTCTACTAATATGTGCCAAGATCTAGTGTCAAAAGTATGGGGAACTAGTAGAATATACAAAAGATGACTATCCTAGTGCTTGAAATAGAATAGACAACAACAAATAAAAAAGAGACTCCGGCATGCTGCTGAATGACTCGGAAGGGGGTAGCTCACCGTGAAATCCCGATCCAATATCAAGTATGCGCGCCGGACGGATAACTAGATGCACCAGCCTCAGATCCTGTATAATTAAGTACAGAAGTGCAGTATGAGTACATAAATAACAAGTACCCAGTAAGTATCCAGTCTAACCTCGAAGAAGTAGTGACGAGGGATCGACTTGACACTCACTAGGGCTAACAATAATATATTAAAATGTTATGCTAAGCATGGATTGCATGAATAATACTGAAAGCTCAAAAACAGGAAATAATAAGTCCTTCTTTCACAAATATAAATGCCAAATTCGTTATTTTCATTTAACAGTTTACGTTTAGAGACATTTAAGCAATATCAAATCATGGAGGGTACCAAAGAATTATCATATGCAAATTATGCTAAGGTCGTACGGCCCGATCCAAAAGAATATTTAACTGAGCATTACCGGAGGGTCGAATGGCGCGGATCATCAATGCATCTATTTACTACCGAGGCGCTCGGCCCAATCCACAAATAGCAATTAATTCTTAGGAAAACACAAGTTTCTCATTTACAGTCAAGTATTCCATTAAATCTTCAAGTAGGTGAACTTAACCTTTTACAATTCTTTTATCAAATTCTAACATGACCTAAGTAATTAGTTTAGCAAGTAAGGGTGCACATATTTCAAATAATGCATGATACGGGCCCTAAACTGTCACGACCCGGATTTCCCACCATCGGGAGTCGTGATGGCGCCTACTGTTGGAGCTAGGCAAGCCAAACATTTAAACATTTTCGGATAACAACACAACAATAATAAAATAACAAGTCTTTAAATAAATGCGGAAGTCTTTTAAAACATAAATAACTGAAAATCCAAAATACGGAAGTCTAATATTTCACTACCCAAGACTGGAGTCGCTATCTCACGAACCACTAAAGAGTGCTGCAAACAAGTCTGAATAGAAAATACATAATGTCTGTCTCGGTGCAATGAAAACAAACAGAAAATATGGAAAGGGACTCCAGCCTGCGAACGCCAGCTAGGCTACCTCGTAAGTCCCTGGACTGAAGTCAGCTCCCGATCAATATACTACTGCTGTGGTCCAAAAGCTGCTCCGGTACCGTGATCTGTGCAAAAGAGCACAGAAGTGTAGCATCAGCACAACCGACCCCATGTGCTGGTAAGTGCCTGGCCTAACCCCGGCGAAGTAGTGACGAGGCTAGACAGGACTACCAAATCAACCTGTGCAGTTCAATGTATATATATGCAATACAAGGAAAGAGTACAGAAATTAAACAATTAAGAGGGAGGGAAGCATACTATGGGGGAGTACAGTCCGGATATAAAGTCAACAATTTAAATAAGAAACAAGGCAATAACAATAATTAATGAGAGCAGGAAAATCAATAGTTGCACGGCATCAACCTTCGTGCTTTTACTCTCATTCTCACCAAAAGCAATCACATAAAGTGCACGGCATCACCCTTCGTGCTTTCCCTCACGTAACTCTCATATCATGGCACAGAATGATCCTTCGTGCAAATATAATCAAAACATGGCACAGAATGACCCTTCATGCAAATATAATCAAAACATGGCACGGAATGATCCTTCGTGCAAATATAATCAAAACATGGCACGGAATGACCCTTCGTGCAAATATAATCAAAACATGGCACGGTATGACCCTTCGTGCATTATCACTCTTCCTCACCCAAACAGTAATCACAACCAAACGGGGCGAGGGGATAAACAAAGAATAAGAAATGTCCCGACAAGGGAATTACACAATTATCAGCTAAATCCCGGCAAGGGAGCAACAACAATACTCTCATATCCCGGCAAGGGATTCTTCATATCACTTTCTATTTCTTTCATTTCTTACTCAATAGTCTTCTTATCATTCGAGCCAACGCTCCAAAGAATTTACAATTCATAATTAGTCCTCATACTCTTCACATTGCATAGAATTCATCAATTAACATGGAAGAGTCATAACAATATCAGGATAAGTACATACAAGGACCCACGATCATGCTAGACACCGGTGTATAGATACTCGTCACCATGCCTATACACCGTACTCGATTCATTTAGCAATTAGCAAATAATAACACTCTAATCCTATTCCCTCAAGCCAAAGTTAGATCAAACACTTACCTCAAATGCTCCAAACTCGACTCAAGCCTCTAGAATAGCTTTACCCCTAGAATTCACCACAAACTAGCTCGAATCTAGTCACAAATTACTCGAATGTATTAACAAATGCTAATTGAATCAGTTTGAATGTATGAAGATGAATTTCCCAAAGTTTTACTCAAAAATTCCCAAAATGCCCCCAGGCCCACGTGGTCAAAACCCGAGGTTCGGACCAAAACCCGATTACCCATTCCCCCACGAGTTCCTATCTATGATTTGTTTTGAAATCGAACCTCAAATTGAGGTCCAAATCCCCAATTTTAAGAAAACCTAAGTTCTACCCAAAATCCCCATTTTCACCCATGGAAATCTATGATTTTAAGATGAAAACATGTTTAATGATGATAAAAATTGAAGAAGTTGAGTAAAAATTAACTTACAAATGATTTAGAGAAGATAGGTTTCTTTGAAAACCGCCTATGGAGTGTTTGAGTTGAAAGAATGAAGAAATGGGGTGAAAAATTCATCTAAGTATGAAAAATGCAGGCCTCAGTTATGGGAATTGCGAACATGGGTTCGCAATTGCGAACCCACCAGACCTGGGAAATGCGAGACAAAAGTTCGCATTTGCGAACATGAACAGTCCAGGGTCTTTTGCATTTGCGACCAAATGCGTCGCATTTGCGACCAGACCCAGTTCGCATTTGCGAGGAAGGAGATCGCATTTGCAATCCTATGCCCAGGTCCCAGACTCCGCATTTGCGACCTCAGAGTTCGCATTTGCGACCTCAGAGTTCGCATTTGCGAGGTCGCATTTGCGAGTCCCCCTTCGCATTTGCAAAAACCACAGAAGCCCACAATACCAGATTTTACAAAAATGAGGAATGCAATCCGATGCCTATCCAAAACTCACCCGAGCCCTCGGGGCTCCAAACCAATTATGCACACAACCTCAAAAACATCCTACAGACTTATCCGTGCGATCAAATCGCCAAAATAACATCATATACATAGAATCAAGCCTCAAAACACATGATTTTCTTCTAAACTCCATAAACTTTCAAACTTGGAACTTATAGTTCGAAACACGTCAAACGACGTCCGATTTCAACCAAATTTTACAGAAAGCGCTTAAATCACATATAAGACTTGTACCGGGCGTCGGAACCAAAATACGAGCCCGACATCACAGTCTTTTAACCAATTTTCATTTCCTTTTTCCTTAAAAATTTCAGAAAAACAATTTCACGAAAAAAATTCTTTTCTCGGGCTCTAGACCTCGGATTTCGACTCCGGGCACATGTCCGAGTCCCATATTTTTCTACGGACCTCCCGGGACCGTCCAATCTCGGGTCCGGGTTCGTTTACCCAAAATATTGACCAAAGTCAACTTTAATCATATTAATATCAAAATTCATCATTTTTCACACAGAATTTATATTTAAGCCTTCCGGCTACACGCCCGGACTGCACACGCAAATCGAGGCAAGTAAAAGTGAGGTTTTTTAGGGCCTCGAAAGCGCGGAATGAATGAGGAAATAGTTGATGACCCTTTGGGTCGTCACATAAACTATCCGGACAATTGCATATTAGCAGCTACGTACGGACTCTCGTCACCTCATACGTATGTAGTCCCCCACAAATGGGTACACACATATATTTAATTCACCTATGGGGTTAATTCCCTCTTACAAGGTTAGAAAGGAGACTTACCTCATCTCAAAGCCTATTTCCCAAATTCAAGTACGCGCTCAATCCTCCATATTTGATGCCAAATGACTCGAAACTAGTCAAACATTACATAAACTAATCAATCTATGTTCAAAAGTTCATATCTCCACTATTAAAGTGATTACCCAACCCAAAATGCAAGATTCCTAAAATTCACCCCCGGGCCCACGTGCCTGGATTCTGGAAATTTTCGAAGAAAGTTGTTACCCATAACCTTAGGAATATAATATATGATTTTCATTAAGTTTCATATTCCTTTTCGTGGTAAAATCCCATTTTTATCAAAAACTCAGGTTTTCCTCTAAACCTGTAATTTTCACTAATTTACATGTTATAATCTACCAATAAACTATGTATTAAACTCACTTTAGGTAGAAATTACTTACCTCACAGAGCTAGGTCGAAATCCCCTCCTTAAGAGCCCTCAAATCGCCCAAGAGTGTAATAAATGACCCCAAAAATGCCCAAGTCCCATTTTTAAGACTCGCTGCCCAATTGCCTCATTCATCGCGAATGCGGAAAGAGCCTCGCGCTCGCGAAGTCAAACGGCTCAGATCCCCTGGAGACTCTACATTGCGAACGCGAACAGGGCCTCACGAACGCGGAGGCTGGCTTGGCCTACCCATCGCGAACGCAAGGGCTGCATCGCGAACGCGAAGAACAAAGCGGCCCTGCCCAGCCCAGGCTACTCTTTACGAACGCAAGTCGCCTCATACGAATGCGAAGGTCACCTGCCCCAGACCTTCGCGAATGCGAACTAGCTATTGCGACCACGTGTCACACTTTCCCCCCAGTTCTAATTCCTTCTATGCGAACGCGATGGTTCCTACACGTTCGCGAAGAAGGAAACCAGAACTGTGATTTCTGGTTTCTTAAACTTTGCTCCGAGGGGTCCGGAACTCACCCGAGCCACTGGGGACCCCGTCCAAAGGCACCAACAAGTCAGTAAACATGATACGGACCTGCTTGAACTCTTGAAATGCGAAAATCAACAACGAAACCAAGAATTGCATCCCTAAACCAAATTGAATCAAACTTTGAACTTCAAGTTCTTCAATTCAATGCGCCGAAACGTACTTAAACTACTTGGAATGACACCCAAATTTTGCGTGCAAGTCTTAAATGACATTATGGAACTATTCCCGGTCTCAGAATTCCGTTTGGACCTCGATATCACCAAAGCCCACTCCAAATCAAATTTAAAGAACTTTTAAAACCTTCAATAACCAACTTTCACTATTAGGCGCCGAAACGCTCCCGGGTCATCTAAAATCCGATCCGAATAAACGCCCAAGTCCAAAATCATCATAAAAACCTATTGGAACCATCAAATCCCGATCCCGTGGTAGTTTACTCAAAATATTACCGAAGTCAAACTTGGCCTTTTAAGCCAACCTTAAGGAACCAAGTGTTCCGATATCAACCCAAACTCTTCCAAATCCCGAACCAACCATCCCCGCAAGTCATAAATCAATAAAAGCAAGTACGAGAGGTCTAGGGGAACGGGGTTCTAGAAAGCAAAATGACCAGTCGGATCGTTACATTCTCCACCTTTTAAACAAACGTTCGTCCTCGAACGGGTTTGGATTCATACCTGGAGTGCTGAATAAGTGTGGATGTCTGCTCCGCATGTCCTCCTTGGACTCCCAGTCGCCTCCTCGACTGGTTGGCCCCTCTACTGGACCTTTACCGTGGAAATCCTCTTGGATATCAACTGACGATCCTGTCTAGCAACAATGGCAACTGGCTCCTCCACATAACACAATCTCTCAACCAGCTGAATAGTGCTGAAGTCAAACACATGTGACAAGTCGGCGTGATACCTCCGGAGCATAGACACGTGAAAAACCGGATGAACCCCTGATAGGCTGGGAGGTAAAGCAAGCTCATAAGAAACCTCCCCAACTTGCCTCAACACCTCAAATGGGCCTATAAACTTGGGGCTCAGCTTGCCCTTCTTCCCGATTCTCATAATACCCTTCATCGGCGAGACTTTCAAGAAAACCTCCTCGCCTACCATAAATGATACATCACGCGTCTTCTGATCCGCTTAACTCTTCTATCTGGACTGTGCAGTGCGAAGTCGCTCCTGAATCAACTTTACCTTTTCCAAGGCATCATTTACCGAATTAGTACCATATAACTTAGCCTCGCCAGGCTCAAACCACCCTATGAGAGAACGACATTGCCAACCATACAAATCCTCATAGGGATCCATCTCAATGCTGGAGTGATAGTTGTTGTTATAAGAAAACTTGGCCAAAGGCAAGAACTGATCTCGCTGTCCTCCATGATTTGAACTGTCCGCTTTGACTGCTCGTCGGCCTACAGATGAAATGATGTGCTGAGCTCCACACGGGTACCCAACTCACTATGTACGACTCTCTAGAAATGCACAGTGAACTGAGGGCCTTTATCTGGTATGATGGAAATAGGCACACCGTGCAACCGAACTATCTCCTAAATATAAATCTGGGCAAAAGTCTCCGAATTATAAGTAGTTGCAACCGGAATAAAGTGTGCTGACTTGGTCAACCTATGAACAATGACCCAAACTGCATCGAACTTCTGCAAGGTCTGCGTCAATCCAACTACGAAGTCCATAGTAATGCGTTCCCATTTCCACTCTGGTATAGTCATCTGCTGGAGTAAGCCACCTGGCCTCTGGTGCTCATACTTAACCTGCAGGCAATTTAGGCACCTAGCTACATACTTAACTATGTCTTTCTTCATCCGCCGCCACCAATAATGCTATCTCAGGTCATGATACATCTTCGTAGCACTCGGGTGAATGGAATATCGAGAACCGTGTGCCTCCTCTAAAATCCTCTCCCTCAAGCCATCAGCATTAGGAACACATAGACGACCCTGGAGTCGCAGAACACCATCCTCGCCAATAGAAACCTCCTTGGCACCACCCTGTAGTACCGTCTCTCTGAGGATTGCCAAGTGGGGATCATCAAACTGTCGAGCCTTGATCTGCTCCAATAGTGAAGATTGGGCAACAACACATGCAAAAACTCAGCTGGGCTCTGAAATGTCCAACCTCACAAGTCTGTTAGCCAAGGACTGAATGACCCAAGCTAGTGGCCTCTCCTCTGCTGAAATGAACGCCAAGCTACCCATACTCTCTGTCTTCATGCTTAAGGAATTCGCGACCACATTTTCCTTGCCCGAATGATAAAGAATGGTGATGTCATTCTTCAGTAACTCAAGCCATCTACGTTGCCTCAAATTGAGATCCCTTTGCTTGAACAAATGCTGTAAGCTGCGATGATCAGTATAAACCTCACATGACACCCCATACAGATAATGCCTCCATATCTTAAGAGCATGAACAATCGTGGCTAACCATACGTCAAGACTTCAGAAAAGAGATAACCCGACTAGATGTACTGAAGGATGAACCCTTCCAGTCAAATTTAGGCAACTCTGGCAGTGCTAAGGTAACTGTCTTGGCATGGCAATCAAGGATAGCGTGATATGGGGATAACCAGTCCATGCCCATGATGACCTCAAAGTCAGTCATATCAAGTAATAGTAGGTCCTCTCTAGTCTCTTAATCGCAGAATGTGACCACACAGGACCGATCCACACCCAGATAATCGCCCACAGGAGTGGACACATAAACACTACTACAAAAAGGGCATTTGGTGGTAATTATTTAGCGGCAATAAGTCAATTGCCGCTAATATATTCTATAAGCTAAAATATATGTGGCAAATGACCATTGGCCACTAAAAAATAACCTTTTACCGGCAATTAAAATAAATTGCCATTAAAAACAATTAATCGACTAACCGCCATATATACGTTTTTGTTTTTTTATTTTTAAAAACTTTCCCTCCCTGCCAAATAAATCGTTCCCTCCAAATTATTTTGCACAAAAAATAATCGATCGATTCCCTCCAGTTTGCACAAAAAGTAATCGATCGATTCCCTCCAATTTGCACAAAAAATAATCAACCGATTCCCTCCAATCAGAAAAAATAGGAAAACCTATTCTGAACGGGATTCGATTTTCCTTCGTCAAATAGGATAGGAATCTCACATATCGATTTTCCTTCATCGAACAGGATACAATTTACAGAGTCAACATATAGGTTCGGCGAGTTTTTATCGTTTCATTGAACGGGATAACTGTTGTTCTTCCCCAGCTAGAATCGCAGAATCACAAAATTGTACAATCGCCGGCCAGATTAACAGAGTCGAAGGTCTCCGGCCAGCTTCTTCCCCAGATAACTGCTCTTCTTCCCCAGGTATTTTCATTTTTTCACCCAGCAGACGCGATTAACAGTGGAGTTAGGATTGTGCTGCTCGATTATGCTCTATCGTCGTTGTTAGTATTCTCTGTTTTATCCGTTTCCACTCCTCTTTTCCTGTAGGTTTCAAGATCGTTGCAGAAATTCAGATTTCAATTTCTTGTGTTTATTAACAAAACAATCTGCTACCAGGTACAAATTCGTGCCTTCAACTGTTGCAATTTGAGCTTTGCGAAAGTACAGTTTTTTCTGCATATGCGAGTCTTTTGTGATATCCGATTGCTGTAAATTGACGTGCGATGATTGTGTTTATTCCTCCTCTGTTCTTTGACTGTTTTATGATTTTGTTCCTCTGTTTTCTGCTATTCTTGTAATTATTCAAAAAATTTATAAGTGTCGCTGATACATATTGATGTTTTCATTGAATCTACCACTAGTCGAGATATGAATTACTCTGTATGTTTTCTGTTATTCTCGACATTGTTCATAATTTTTAAGTGTCGTCGATGCATATTGATGTTTTCATTGAATCTACCATTAGTCGAGATGTATTCCTCTATATATTTTCTGTTATACTTATCAAAAAGCTGTCAATCAAATGCAAAGGCGATGGTTCCTTTGATCTATATAAATACTAAAAGTAAGAATTGAGTATTGAAAGGAAGGAAAGATACATGTCTTACACAGTAAAGAACAACATTATAGTCTTGAGATCTAAAAACCTACAATCAGACAACAGATTGGTATGCTAGACAACTTTAGTTCTATTAGGTAGGTACAAAGTATTTGCGTCTAGAAAACTGAATAGTCGTGGGTGAATCCACCTAGATGTGATGCTTTTAATAACAAAACTCAGGTAAAATCAAAATGATAGCATTGCCATTTGTAATAACAAATGTTTCCCGCTATCTCACCTAACACTAAGAAGAAAACACGCAGGAAAGAAGAAAAGAAGTGAACCTTAGTAAACTAATAAATATGTTTAGATAAGTAAATTGCCAATGAAACAATGCCTGCGTGGATCCCAAACTATATATTAAAAATTTATAATTTTAAACAAGATTAGTTGGGTCCCAAACTGGAAAACTGAATCGAGAAATCAAACTAAGAAAAGAAAAATTGAACAAAACAGCTATTGTCAAATAACTGAGAAAATATAGAAGAGAAGAATTAGATAAACGAGTATATCCAGTACTTTGTTGTTTGTTGTACAATAATCTTTGAGTTATGGAATTTCATACAAATAGGATGGCTATTTTACTACATTTTGAATAATTCCCTCTTTTTACTAATGAATTTTTAGCTATTGCAGTAAGTGTAGTAAGGAAAAGAATATCTTGAACGTCATGGACAATCCTAGAAATAAAAGATGGATGCATTGCGATAGAGTTAGTAAGGAATATTTGGATGGAGTAGAAGATTTTATAAACCATGCCTTTTCTATAAAACAAGATGGGGAACAAATTCTATGTCCTTGTATGAAGTGTGTGCTTATCCATCAAGTTAATCGAGCTACAGCATATGATCATCTTGTGATTAATGGTATTATGCCATCATATGATACTTGGTTTTGTCATGATGAGCCTTTAAAGGGATCATCAAGCAATGCTCAAACAAATAATCGAAGCCAGTCAACTCTAAGGGGCGATGATATGACAGGAATGAAACATGATGCCTTTGGAGGCTTTACAGAGTTCATTAGTGAAAGTGGTGACGTAGATCATAACTTACAAGAGAATATTGCTCATCCATCTGAAAATCAACCTCATGTAGAGGTGGATAAGTTTGAACGGCTCATGAAGGAGGCAAATGTAGAACTATATCCAGTATGTAAGAAGTTTAGCAAACTGTCCTTTTTGCTGCATATGTATCGTACAAAGTGCATGTTCAAATGGTCAAATGAATCTTTTAATGCTTTGCTTGGACTATTGAAGGATGCGCTGCTTGAAGGGAAAAATTGCCTCCTTCTTTCTATGAGACCAAAAAGATAGTTGAAGGCTTGGGCTTAAAGTATGATAAAATCCATGCTTGTCCCAACGATTGCATGCTTTTTAGAAAAGAGTTTGCTAATAAGAATATCAATGAATGCAAAGTTTGTGGGGCTTCTAGATGGAAAAATGATGCTAGAAAAATTCCAACCAAGGTCCTAAGGTATTTTCCTTTAAAACCGAGGCTACAGAGATTGTTTATGTCATCAAAAACTTCCAAAGCAATGCGATGGCATCATGAAGAGCGCAACAAAGATGGAGTTCTACGACATCCTGCAGATTCTAAAGCTTGGAAAAATTTTGATAATAAATATCCTGAATTTGCTGGAGACCCTCGCAATGTGCGCCAAGGATTAGCTTCTGATGGGTTTAATCCATTTGGCACAATGCGAACTGTTCACAGTACATGGCCAGTGATTTTAATGCCATATAATCTTCCACCATGGATGTGCATGAAACAAGAGTTTTTCATTCTGTCCTTACTTATTCCTGGACCAAAAGCGCCTGGAAATAATATTGATGTCTTTTTGTAACCTCTAATAGAAGAGTTAAATGAATTATGGGATGTTGGTGTAAAAACGTACGATGCCTCCACTAAGGAGATATTCCAAATGCGAGCAGCTTCTTTTACACTCCAATTCTCATCTCCTTTGTTTGTATATCCATCCTTGTCATGAAGAATCATATTACTAGGCCTAGCCTCCACTGTTAACGTCCTATTCCCCTTCTGAACATTACTACAAGATCCATCACTTTCCTTTGACGCATTTACCTGATTGTGTCCTATATTAAATCCAGCATTGGGCTGAACCATTGCACTCTTTTGAGAGTGCTTATCTTGTTCATGCACTGTCCTAATCCCTATAGCAGCTGCATCATCCATAGCATCACTACCTTTGAGTTCTTGACCCTCAGTATTCCCAGCTGAGACATGAAAACCTGCTGGTTTTTCCAACAGTTCAACAGCAGCAGCAGTAGGTCGACCAAGTACCCCAGTTCCCTGCTGGTGTTACTTTGTTGATCTTGATCAGCTCTTCTATCAGCATTAGCCAAACCTCTTTTTTCATTCAAAACCTGTCTTAAGTCACCTTGAAACTTCTCAACAGGATTTTGCTCACCATAATCCATCGCTTCACTTAACTGTATGCCAAAGAATTGAAGTGACAAAACTTGCACTTATGTCAAAAGAACCACTCCAGCCACCTACTACCACTCAGTTGTCCACACCATAGTAGCCAATGTTATGTCATAGTACTGCCCAGTAGTATCCTGTCCAGCGCAATGTCCCAGTGTGCTTGTTTGTTGCTATCACTGCCCAGTTCCATGATTCTATGTTAACTCTGCTGTATGTGTATCCTGATATAGTCTTCTAGTTGTATGTGTTAAGTTCCTGCTTTTAAGAATGTGTATATCACCTAGATCCAGTTAAAACTTGCTGCCTCATCCACAAGCTAAGAACTTCTCCCTTGTGCCTCATCCACAAATGGTCTAGCATATCATGTTGTTTCCATGACCTTCTTTGTGATGTTTTGTGTTGTACTTTCTAGTTGTTTCTGTATCTCCACTTAGTACCCAGTGTTGCTTCTATTGTTTTCTTCTTGCCTTGCTCCCTGTATGTGTTGCTAGTATTAAAAACCCTCTTCCAACAGATCAGGCCTGAAGCTTTGTACCAGTTGATGATACTGATTTTTTTGACATTAGCTGCATGTGAGGTCTTGGCTGCTGATTTCAGTAGCACATTCCAGTAGCACGAGATTTATTCCACTTGCCATTAGATTCGTACATCAATCCGAAGAGCAGTACTTGGTTTCTGTAAAACATTTACATTAAGTAGTTTTCCAGTAGCTTCTCTGAGGCTTGGAAGTTTAGAGCTAATCCAAACTAGAGTGACTTTGAAGGCATATATACATTTATTAATTAATTGAAGATAAACACTTACCTTTTGGTATACATTTAGTGTTGACCATATATACTTTTGCCATTTAATGACCTTTTAATCTTCCATTCCAGGTAATTCGGAGCCAAGAAAGGTTCGTGGGCCTACTTTACTGAAAGATGTTTGGAAACATCCTCCGGGGAAGGTAGTTGATGTGCCGTTTAATAATCGTAACCAAGCTATTGGGGAAAAAGGTCGAAAGCTTTCTAGAAATTATTGCGAGAACTCCAGAACTAACACCTCTACATGTAGATGATTGGAGAAATTTTGACAAGGAGGAAAAGAAGAAATTGGTGGATTTTGTGAGGGTAT
>NW_017675125.1:0-1854 GCF_001879085.1 Nicotiana attenuata
CCATGTTCTTTTATTCCTATATATATATATATATATGTGTGTGTGTGTGTGTGTGTGTGTGTGTGTGTGTGTGTGTGTTCTTATTTGTGTGTATGTAGGTTTTGAGAGTTTTATTATGATTTAATTAAGAGAGGAACAAAACTTTGGGCTAGTATTATTTTAAAGTGAAATGGGCAAAAAAATCGGACCAAATCATTGGCCCAATTGCATCAACCCAGACCAATTGTTGGCTTGCCAAGACCCGGGTCAAAACGACGTAGTTTCATAATAAAACTACGTCGTTTCACTAAATGAAACAAGATCAAATCTTACCCCTCCATTCCATCTTGATCCAATGGATCTCATTGACTCTTGGCCTAGGTATTTAAAGCCTCCAAAATCTGAAAAATTTTCCCATTTCCACCCATAATTCTTTTCTCTTTTTCTCTCTTATCACTCTCTCCCCCCTCTCTGCCACGCCGCCCCACCGCCGCCCGTCGCCGCCGGCCGAAAATCGCCGCCGCCGGCGGCAACCCTCCAATCCACCCTAAAATTTTACCATCTCTTCCCCTCTTCCTCCTCTTTCTACCTATACCACTCATATCCTCCAAATCTCCACCAATCTCCGTAGATCTAAGCCTAACCGAAACCCTAGCCGCCGCCCATCACCCCAAAACTCCAAAAATTTTACACCACCGGTCTCCTCTTCTCCCCCTCTTTCCATATCTCCGACTCAAAAATCAAAAAACCCCACGCCGCCCTAGCGCCACCACCACTGCCCTAGCGCCGCCGCCACTGCCGCCCACTGCCGCCCGTTTCTTTTCTCTAACCGGCCTCGAGCAAGGTTGTGTCGTTGATATTATTGAAACCGGACTCGGATTCACCGGAATTTTTTGGTCTCAAGAATATCAACAATAGAAGCTTGCTCGAAAGTCGTACCACTGCCTATCGTCGTCTCCCGGATGCTCGAGTATATGGTAAAATCGCAATCCCCGCCCCGTTATTAATTTTCTAATTTTTCTTTTTGTTTTGAGTTTTTAGTTTAGAGTTAGTTTCTGTCTTGTTTCTTTATTCTAATCCATTTCTGATTATGTTTGTCTTTGTTAAATCGCTTCAGCGATATCGTGCGTTCCGTTTGGCTTTAATAGTTAATTTTTGTTTGCTCATGTTGGTTCATAATACATGTGTTGAAATTTAACTACATGTTTTAATACTTGGTTTAATTTGAATCAATAGGTTGATATTGGTGTTGTTAAAATCTGAAATTTAGATATTTTGTAGGGTACTAGTAGCTTGCTTTAGTAGGGTGGCTGAAGTGACCCTTTGGCTCCTGCCATAGCAGATTTCAGGCTGTCCTTTCACCTTTTGGACAGCCTTTAGCACACAAATTTAGCCTCTTTTGGACAGATTTTTGTTGAACCAAAATCTGTCCAAAAAGTTGGCTTTTCTTTGCCTATTTAAGGGCTGCCCTTTCTTCATTATAAGGGACTGGATCACACTTCCATAGACATTTTTTAGAATTGCTTAAACACACAAAAATATAAAAAATTTCAGCAGTTGAACACTCTACTCCTGCTAATAGTTTAGCACATTCGTTGTTGTTACTATGGGGTCCTGAAGCACAAGGAGATTTTACTCGTTGGTGTCAATTGGGGGATCTGTGGACTTTTGTTGCTCTCCATGGAGCTTTTGGCCTAATAGGTTTCATGTTACGTCAATTCGAGCTTGCTCGATCTGTTCAATTGAGACCTTATAATGCAATCGCATTCTCTAGTCCAATTGCTGTTTTTGTTTCTATATTTCTGATTTATCCACTGGGTCCGTCTGGTTGGTTCTTTGCACCTAGTTTTGGTGTAGCAGCTATATTTCGATTCA